>NW_005842520.1:219983-250552 GCF_000455745.1 Alligator sinensis
TTCCAGCCCAGTGCAGCCACATGGTCGCTGCTGGGGCTTCCGACTTGGGGGGTGGGGCGGGGTGGGGCTCGACTGGCCCGGCTGTTGTGGGAGCCCACTGGGCTTCCCCTGGGTCCTACTGTCCCTGGTTCCTGTCATTTTTGACAGGAACCAAAGACAGATAAATATTAATTTTCTAAATGTTTTAGGGGCCCTGCGGGCTGGATAGAATGACCTCATGGGCCAGATACAGCCCTCAGGCTGTATTTTGCCCACCCCTGGCCTAAACTGTATGCATGTGTGTAGTAGTTGTGTGACATTAGAGGCACAAATATATACATATTTTGATATCAAAGCCACTCTGAAAGTCTGGCCTAATATTATCCTTATTGATTTACTTGCTTATCATTGCTACTTAGAAAGATATTAGCAGGTAGGTGCAAACGTTTTCTTCTGCTTTTGTTAGTCTGTCATTCCTGATTCCATCAGTAGTGTGTACAGCATTGTATGGCATTGCTAAGTGTTTCACATTAGAAAGCAGGTAGCTTGAGAAGAATCTTTTGTTTAGAAATCTCTAGATTGGAAGAATGTAAAAGGAGCGAGCATTGCTTATTGAGGTATGAAACAGTGCAAAAGTCCCTGACAACCTACTGGATGATTTCTCTATTTACCAGCTCTCAGGAGCTGACAGTATTATTCAAGGGCCAGTAAACACAATAATACTCTCACAAACAGGGACTGATCTTGGAGTGCTGTGTGAAAAGGGTTAGAATCGTTTGCTTTGAACACGTGTTTGACACCTTAAATATGAAGCCTGACAATATATTCTGCATGTTCAGAAAGAAAAGGATTCAACTTTGCTCTTGTTGAACTATAAAAGAAATTAACTTAGATATCAGATTCACCCAAAGAACCTTGTCTAACTTAGTTTAGGCATTTTAAAAGGAATGGAGAGTAGACTTGATTTAATGCTTGACATATAAGACATTTCCTAAAAGAAACATCAGCTGTCCCCAAAACAAGATATGTAGCAACACAAGCAATTGTGCAAGGTTGAGCCAGGGGAGGATCCAAGGTGGTGTGGGGAGATAGTAGCACCCCCCACATTGCTGTTGGTTTGCTTTTGGAAGCTCCTGTCTCTGCTGCCCAATACATGCAGTGACACTCCAACATACACCCCTTTTCTCCATCCTGAGTCTGCTATTGGTAGCAACCTTTCCTCTTGTCATCACAGTTAATACAATTTTTGCTGCATTGCTTACTACAGCTGGCCCAGAACTGAAGGCAAAAAAAAAAAATACAGGGCAGCTCCCGCACTTCTAGGGCTAAGGGAAGATTGCTAAGGCTTGCAATCTTTTCAGAAAGATTTAATACAGAAAAGGAGAATACACTGCAGAGAAGGAAATGATGAATGAGACAGGAGTCAACACGAGTGTGTCCAGAGATTTCAGTATGTTCACCTAGCAGAGAGGGAGTGCAAACATTTTATAAGTTATGCATAGGTACCAGCCAATATTTTGAAACTTATGTCTTTAAAGAAAAGCTCTAAATATATAATTAGGGGCCAAAATGGAAAGGGTAATGTTCAGAAACCATGTGAGCACCTATATCTTCCATAGCTTGTAATGGGGAGAGGGATGCCCAGCACTTCCTATGTGTCTAGTCTGGAATTACTAGCTTAACACTAAACACCCAAGATACAACTTTCAGATGACTCAGAATGTGTTAGACATCTGCCTCTCTCACAGAAATATGGCAGGTTTGGATTCCTAGTTCTTGGGGCATATTTGAAACCCAGAGGAAAGGATTTTCATTCATTTCTGAAAAGGGTTTAAGGACTTAAACACACAACAATTTACCTTGGGGTAAACAGAAACAGCAGGGCTCTACCCAATGTCATCAGTTCCACAGGTGCTACCCATTGCCCACTCTTTTTCCATAATAAATGGAAGCTAGCCTGCCCCCTGAAATAGGGATGAGTAACCATAGTTTAGTTTCACTTATTATAGGGTAAAACAAGGCACATGGGCAGTTATCAAGGAGGACATATGGAGAAGTATGGTAAAGCCCCACCCCCCTTTCCCTGAAGTCAGTTGTTCTTGTGCCTATACCTAACATATACAGAGTCTAATCTATTTTTATTTTAATGTCACTGTTTTAATTAATTGAAATTGTTTGAAATTATGTTTTCTAACAAATGTGCATCTGTTACTCAGTAGGTCCAATAAAAACACCAGCTCTGTATTTTTGGCCGGTTTGCCAGACATCTGTAATAGATCAAAAACAGAGCAGGAAAATTACAGGGCTGAGGCTGATGTGGGGCTTGATCCTGAAAGGCTCTGGGCACCCTCAGCTGCCAGTCAAACTAATCTGAAAATGGAATCTGGCCACATTGCATTCACTGGTGTCTGATTCCTATGAATCTCTGCTCTGCGCCCCTTCATTCAGAACAAGCAGCTGTTTTTCAAACTGCAGGCCATTATATTATTATGAATGAAGGAGCCTTAATTGCATTAAGGTTTTCCAAACGCACAGCTATCGCAGAATTGCTTAGGTTTGCTTTGAGTGAGCAGTAGTGTACCCACCGGCAAAAGAAGAGCTTTAATTTGTTAACATTTTTAACAGTGTTCTTGTGATGTGCACAAACAGGATCAGTACCAAAATCACATTGATCTGTAACTACTCACAGCCTTTGCAAATTGGGCCTATTTTATCATCTTAAATTATATTATCTTGTAACCTAGCAGAATTTGACAGATATACATAAATGTATTACAAATTTACAACAGGAACTACTTCCCTCAGCAGTATATATAAATGAGTCATTAGATTCACAGCAGGCATTTTTCTGATACTCTGAGGGAGGACTAGGTGCTAAATATTTCAAAGCTAACATACCTGCAATGAAAAACACAAGTTGGGAAGTAAGAATACAGACATATTTTCAATCTAAGACTGAAACCTGAGTTGGGGTAAATTGATATTTGCTCCAGTGCAATCAATGGAACAGTGCTGATTTTACCCCGACTGAGATTCTGGCCTGATCCCTCCAGCATCACACAACAGCCACAATCACAAGTGGTAAAACAGAACAACCCAGAATTTCCCCTTCCCCTTTCCTTTGTGTTTTTCTAACCTGGATTCCCCGCTGGCTGGCATTTTTTCAGACAGACCCTTTTGTTTGTTTGTTTTGCTGCAAGGCACAGTTGGGGTTTTTTTTCTGTGCTGAGTTTGGAAAGCAACACTCAAAAGCTGACTAACCAACTTTCTCCCCCACTGAAAATTGTCTGACTGAGTGATTACTAATATATGAAAATCAGAAAACATACTTATAGCGGGGGTGGATATGGCACCACAAGCAGTTAAAACAGGCCTCACTTCGCCCACAGGTGATCCTGTGTTTAAAAAGTTTGTACCTTCCCAATAAGGGAATTTCAGAAACTCTGTAGCTAAGTAAAAAAGCCTAAGGCTGAATTGATTCAATCTTCACAGGTTAATCTAAGCTGTGTACATTGAACTGATAAGCAAGTGAACAGACTGTCATGGTGCAGGGTCCCCAGGGATGGCCCTGATCAGGGCCAGTCCAAACATTAGGCGAACTAGGCGGTCGCCTAGGGCACCAAAATTGTATGCAAAACAAAGTAACAGGAACATCATTCTAAATAACAGCCCCGGCCAGCTATGGCTCCACCTTGGTCGAAGAGGAGAGAAAGGGTAAGGGGAGAAAGGCTTTTAATGAAAAGTGTGAAACAATCAATTTAAAAAAATGTTTTTATTGTTTTATTATTCATTTTGAATATCAAATAAGTACATATAAAATTTCATTCTAGACTTCTTATTTTCCTCTATATTGGAACTGGTGGGGGTGCTGAGGTACATGGTTCACCTAGGGCGCCAATTACCCTTAGACCGCCCCTGGTGATGATGCCCCCAAGGGTGCCTTCTAGTCTTGTCTGCCACATCTTGTGCGTAAAAATAATAAGTAGGGAGGTTGCCCATGAGTTTCTGTGCAGCCATAGTCCTGTTGAACCCTACTAGACCATATGGTTCCTTGGACCCCCTGCCAGGTCCTGCTCCAAGTTAGTGCCTCACAGGACACCTGACACCTTATGGGATAGTTGTGTATCTCCGAGCCTCCCCTATACCATGCCCCATGCCTCATGGCTGTTACATGACTGCTGGCACCTCTGTTTGGGCTTCAGCCTACTTGGCCATTGCCCCTTTTATGTGGCTAGGCCTCCTAGCCTAGGCCCACTGTATCAGACCTGGCTTTGAGGTGCTAGCTCTGCTCCTTCCTTTCCTACATCTGGGCCCCTGGCCCCCATCTGCTATACTCCTCTGGCACTAGGCTCTCCAGCCCCTGTGTCTCTGCACTTTGCACATATGCCACCCTTCTGTAACTAACCAAGCCCCAAGCCAACTGCTGACATGGCCCAAGGCAATTGTGTGCCTCCTCTGGGCACTAATGAGGCCTCCATACCTCCCCTTATAGCCTCATCCCAAACCACTGGTTCAAACAACAGCACAAGCATCAGCCCCTGGGCTTTAACAACAATAATGAAGAGGTCACACTCTGCCCCTTTAAGGAGGCAAACTTCTCCCCTAGTCTACTGGGCTACTCAGCCCAGGGTACCTTATGAGTCCTCCAAACAGCAGAACAGACAACCAGACATCTCCAGGAGCTCCTTCCCCTGGCAGTTGTCATAGAATTAACCCCTGCCAGTCTCAGACCTGAGGCTTGTATGTGCCAAGGGCCCTGCCTCCTTCCAGTCGGCTGACCACGTGCAGGAGTTAATTCCCTCATTAGCCTGCTGCTCCGGCAACCCGCAGCTGTGAAACTCTGCCTAGGCTGCAGGGCTCTCTGGCTTGGCTGCTTCTGCCCTTAAAGGAGCAGACACGTCCTAGTTCCCTGCAACCCAGACATTCACTTCTAATCCCGGAAATGCAGTTGCATGCCTCCAACGGCCCAGGCCACAAGCCAGGAGGGCACTAGAAAAGTGATTCTCAACCATTTTTGTATCAGGATCCATGGGCCCATTTGTAAACCTCAATGGGCAATCTCAACCCAGTGCTCCCACTCTTGACCCACTTCTCCCTACCCCCAGGCCCAAGTCCCACAGTGTGTTGGGCAGGGAGGGGTTGTGTGGGGCATAGTTTGGGGGGGGGGGGGGGGAGCGGCCCCCGACGGGGGGGGGGCAAGCAGCCCCTGACAGGCTGGAACTCGCCAGCCTACAGAGGAAAAGCCATGGTTTCCCACATTTTTGTCCTTTAACAGAGAATCCATTTTTAAAGTTTGTTGATCCATTTTTGGAGTTTGTTCGTGACCCTTACATATATTCTTGTGGCCCATTTTTGGCTCACGATCCACAGGTTGAGAAACACTGCACTAGAGCATGCCTCCGTGCTCCACTGGAGCAGACAGCTTGGGCCAAGGCTAGCCCACCCACCCTGCAAGGGGAGGTTTGTGGGGGAGGTGCAAAGCATTGGGGGATGCTAAGGAACTGGGAGTTAACTTGAATCTGGAAGGGATCTGGGACTGAAGTTCAATAAACCAATTTAATCTTATTCAGTTAAGTCTGATCCTACATCCATCCAGGTTTATCTTAAACTAGTTATGGCTGTTTTGAAAGTGATTTCTGTGCACTGAACTTCTGTTGTGTTACAGATCTGAAATGGTTTCCAATCACTTATACTGGTTTATGAGTAATTTCTGTCCCTAGCCTGTAGGTTTAAGTGTTAGCCTACACCTAACCAGCCATTCTCGGCTCTTGCTTTCCCAACTTATTTCCCCTTTTCCCTCCCTGGGATCATGATATAGAACTCCTTCATTCTTTATTTGTATCATAGACTGTGCAAAGGAGTTCTAGCCATGACTGAGGAAATGAAGTACACAGATAATAGGCAATAGCCATAATGGTGGCATTGAACCACATGGTCAGAGGGGTTAGCAGATTTCTCTGAGATGCTAATTCATTCTAAATCAACTACTTGGGAACAATTTAGGCTTTAATGTCCCCTAAGAGACATTTCCATGCTATGCACACCATTTGCTGCTGCTCTGCAAATAATAATAAAAAGTTAGATTAGAAATTTAAAAAAAACCTCATTATGCCTTACCCACTGCCCAGAATTAAAACTTTTATTTTAATTGAGATTCAGATAAGTTTCACTAATATACTTTCTTTATATTTTACTCCTGACACATACATCTGGGTTCTGGTCCAGCCAGAAGCAGGAAGTACTAAATCAGTGAAACTTTGGCTTGGTCAGTTTCGCAGATCAAGAAATTCAGATATCTTTGGATAAACTTCCAACAATTTTCAGGCTCATCCAACATGAATTATTAGTCTTTTGATATTCCTAAATGCACCAGGGAGGATTTTATAAATTGTCTATCATTAAAACCCTTGAAGCTCTATAATATGTTTCCAGAGAGCGAAAGTAGGAAATAAATTAGGAAGACAATAGTCCAGAATGGCTGGTTGGGTGTAAGCATTATAGCTAAAACTTAGACATACTGATTTTTTGAAATTCCCCTATTGGGAAGGTGCGATACTGTACAGGGTTAGCTGAGACCAGAATTTGGCTCTCTGTCCTTTGCTCAGCCAGATGTTCAGCTGTTTCAATATAATGGGTGTAGTTCTATTGAAACAAATTTCCATCTGCAGAAAATTCAGCCCTTTACTTACAGTGTATTTATGCATTTGGAAAGGTCAGAATTATGATCCTTGTTAAATGTTAATTGCTGCCTTAGCATTTAGGATTGAGAATAAGGGGTAAAATAAATGAAGTTTATCTGGTCATTATTTTATAATGTTAACTTCAGTTTCCCACAGGCCAGTTTTACAACCCTTACTCCAGTTGTATAGTATGCATATGAGTATTTACATAGAAGGGCAACAGAACGCAAAATGAACATAGGAAGAGGTATCATTGCAACTCTAAGTTTCCTTTTGATATATCAAAAGTTTCCAGAATGACAAGTGAATGCTAGAAAGTTTCCTATAAAATCACTCTCACTGGGGAGTACAAGCTAATTTGCTCAAAGCAATAATAAAATGTGCATAATATTTTGCCTAATCTCTTTGGAGAATATCAAAAAAAGGAGGAACCAAGAGATGAAACATCATCTAATATTACTAATGTGCTACTTGGAGTCCATGGCCTCAAGACAATCTGATAGTTAAGCACACAAGAGTCACAGCACATAGATTGGATTCAGTTGGCTTAGAAGGTGAGGATGAGCTAAATCAAGATTTTGAAGATGATGAGTTTGTGTTTCTTACTTGTAACTAATGTGACCCAACAGATCAGATAAACAAGTTGGTCTCACAGTATGCCCTGCATCACATAAAATAAGATTAAATCCACATTTGAATTCATGCTAATGGATCTGCCATTTCACACACTGAGTCTGTAGAGGAGGATACAATTTTTCTAGTCTGTGCGGTGTCATTAACAATATAAAAGAGAGTATTTATTTGGCCACTGGCACAATTAAGTTAGGACTAATGAGGCAGAGATTGATACAAGGAGTAAAGGAATGTTCTGAAAATTTTCACTGAAACTTCTTTTTTATTGAAGCATCATGGTTTTTTTCTTTGTTTTTTAAACCAAGCAAAACTTGTTATGGAATATGACTGTTTTCTTCAGGTATTTTATATTTTGTTTTCGTTATAGAAACTGCAACAAGAAGAAAAATCTTTTTCTGAAAACTGTTTTTTTTCCCCCCTGGCACTTTTCAGCTGCAAAAATGTCTGGATTTCAATGATAACTCAGTGTTTTCCACCCAGGTGAAAAATACAGTTGCAACAAGGTCTAGTAAATGGTGACCCCTGAACACGCTAGCATCTAGAGGAACTTGTCCTCTGCTGCATCCCTCCCAGGAATACTGTTTATTCTTGGGTCAGTTCCATGAATTGGTGCACAGCAGCAAAGTCATGATTTTACTTCTTCCTTCTCCTTCCATGATCACATTTGGCAGGCTGCAGTTTGGCTTGGCCTTTATGTTGACCATGAATTGGGGAAAAGATGCTCTACACACTTCCCTTCATTTCTAATGGAAAATAACCAAAGTGATATAAATGCTGTAAAAAATGTGCAAGCTGGGTTCACTAGGTGGCAATCAGGAGTAGCTTTCCTTTGGGTTAATGAAAATGTAGTATTTTGTCTCTCATTTAAAGTCCTTGTGATTGTGATATAACAATTTTAGATGCTTATAGGAGCATACATGATTATTTAACTTCTTTATCCCTGTATTGAAAAGTTTGTATAGCTTAAAGATAAATGAATTGAAGATCATTCTGTACACCTAAGGGTAAAAGAAATAATGCATGAACATAGAAAAGAGGACCTGAAAGACGACTATTCTGCATTCTGTTTCTTTTACATCCAGAAAGCAGAAAATGCCTATTGTTTTGGATTGAGAGAACTCAGGAACATGAATACAAATGAAGGAACTGAGGAAGTCCTTGAGAAACCAAGAGTTACATTTTGTGTTATGTCTGGATTTAGCTAAGTGAAAAACAGAATCTTCCCTGATGGACCTTGTTGTGAATACAAGCCTTTCTCATCACATTATACCGGTTGTTCCCCCGTGTGACTGACCCCACTAAAGTCAATGGACCTGTACAGGTATAAAACTGGAGAATGCACAAGACCAGAAACTTTTAAAATTAAAACTGTAGTATAATATCTCACTACAGTGGTGTAAATCGATGAAGGTATTCAGGACTTGTGCCGCTATACACAGAATCAGAGTCTAGTCACTTTCACTGACATTTTTCTCTTTCAAGAAACTGGATTCAATGAGGGATTTGTTTTTATTAAGATCAGATCTGCAAGTACTACCAGGAAATCCTAAACGTGTTTCAAATTGGTGAAAGGAGCTTACAAAATGTCAGGCAAATGGCGTTTAAGTCTTGATCAAAACATCTGCAGTCTTTTGAGCTGCAGAAGCCTGATAAGGCCACAGTTGCTGAATTTGCAACAGGCTCTACATTATGCTTTCTTTTTCATAAAAAGAATCTGATTCTGTTGACTTTACACTGCTGTAATCATTGAGTACCATAGCATTATTCCTGATTTACATCAGTGTAAGTAACAGAATCAAGCCCTTAAATCCTTATTTGGTGTCATAATTTTGCTGTCAAAAGAGTTGATAGATAAAAACTGAGTTTTGATTTTAAAAAAAGATGGCAGCTCAGTGGATTAGTTCTGAATATTGCCTTTGGGCCAAATCATGAGCTGGTTTTCCCTGGGCTGGAATCTAAGCTGCAGAAACATAATGCTATACCTAGGAAATCATTCATCTCATAGGCTCGACAGTAGTCCCTGGCTGTTTTCATTATTTCAAACATTTATCACTCTGTTTCTCCTCTGAAGAGGAAAAAAATGTCAGGTATTCCTGTTACCCATTATATTGATATTTTGCAGCATGATGCCAGCATGAACTATTTTCTTATTGATGTAGGCACAGGTACAATAGCTTGTGTTTCCAAATTTCAAGTCTTTAGTCATGAACCTAGGACCTGGTATTGCATTCTTTGAAAACCCCCAACTCTCATTAGACACCTGGAAAGAATTAACCATTGTGTAAGTTTTGAATAATATATATATCAGTGCCTTCAAAGGATGAGATGTGTTCAAAAACTACAATACATTTATAGTGAACTAAAAAGGAAGGTTCTGTCATGCTGAACAATAGGATGCATACAAAAATTGATATCAAGTGAAAAAATGGTCAAATAACCCTTTGAATGTGATATGGTAACAATATTACCCAACTGACAGACAACCCTTAGTCTGTCTGTTAGCTAGCTTGAACCTTTTCACAGGCAAATCCAATTTAATCAAATCACAGAAAGCATCCATGTATGAAGGGGAAAAAACTTACCCTAGCAACGAAATATTTTGAAAATGATGATTTTATTTATAACAGCTTTGACTTACAGATTATTCTGTGAATGTCTTGTGTTCATATATACCAGTAGACTTGTTCTCCATTGATCTGCACCATATATAGTTAATTGTATATTTATATGGTAAATTACCATATACACTGAAAGGTAATGAAGAACCAAGCCCTAAGATGTGTTACAAAGAGTCAAGTGAAGGAATGTAGATTCACATTATAAATATGACAAAATTAGTGATCTAAAATATTGGCTGCATTCATGGCCACATCCTACACTCTCAAGATTTTACTCAATCCTTTCCTAAGCAGCCTTCCTGAGTATGGACCAGGAAGAAACTAAATCAGATTTATAAGTGTTGGCTCAAAATGCCTTACTATCCAAGAACTTTCATCAAGTATGAAAGTGAGGACCTCTGGCTCTTCAACTAAAGTTGAAGGGAGGAGAATCTGGCATTTAATTTATATCAATGAATCAGTTTTGTTTTCTTGCAACTAGAACATGATTATAATGCCACACTTAGATATAAATTTCCCAGCCTGATATGATTTTGGCTTCTCTAATAGCTTCTATTCTGTTCAATTTTGTTTGTAGTTTTCTTATTAAAACGTTTGAAAACAAGCTCTTTATAGAAACCAACAAGGAAGTCATACTATGTATGTGAGAGAACCTAATAACTACACACTGTAAATGGTGTCATGGCCTGTGAACCAAATTAGTCTAATTCCTTTTCAGTATTGAAACCCTTTTCCCAAAGGGTCTGATCCTTCAGGGTCCTGAGAACATTTTACAAGGTGCTTTGCACTCCTTCTTGTAAGTTTTATTGAAGCTAATGGACTGAGTATTACTTTCTGAATTCAGAAGGAATCAAAAAAGGTATTAAGCTGCTGCTTGCAGAATCAAGACCCCAGTGATTTAAGGCAGCATTACAAAGGCACTATTTTCCCTTGATGGCAGTACAGGAATCCCATCAAAACTAATGAAGATTTCATGCCTACAATAAAGGAAAACAAATGGATCCCACAGTTGGTATGCTGTACGTAATAGATAGAGCTGCACATTACTCCTCCTTGGTATAAAGAAAGCAGCTTCTTTGGAGAATTATAATTCCTAACAGAACCCAGCTTTCAAAATCTCAATGACATATTTTCTGACTAAAATAACATGCACTGTGTCACTAACAAGCTTTCTGATAGGACATGTGGAATTAATGTATAGACTGAAAAGTAAATACAAATATAAGAAAATCTTGATAGCTGAATTAAATTAAGCAACTTGTTTTTTTTAACTTCAACAAACCTGTGTTGTGTCAAAAGGACCAAAGCCAAGGTGTTCATTAGATATATTCAGAGCATATTACTGCTCAGCTATTTAGTGATTGTTAGTTAAGTATAACCAAAATGGATATTGAAGCAGGAAGTGGCATTAGCACAGCTGGAAAGTCCTCAGACTGGTACCGTAAGTTCTAATGTAGAAAAAATTTCAGGACAACATCCTGCCGCAGTCTTCAGGGGGTTGTGCGACACATTTAGCTCAGATACACCTGCTGTTGTTTGTCTGCTCTATTTTTCTTCTGTCTTTCAATAAAGCAGCTTACAATGAGTTCCTGTCTCAGAACCCATCTGGGAGCACTAGACTGGATTCATGAAAACTGCTTGGCCATTATTTGATGATACTGTGCTAAGCTCCAGAAATTGCTCTTTGACTTAAAATATAGCTTTGTTAGCAAAAAAACACATGGACTACATTCTGCTGTCAGGTACACAGTATCAGTAAACATTGTTGTCATTTAAGTGCATGATTCAGTTTCAGTTGTGTCACTTGGATTAATCACGATATACATTAATTTTTCCAGTGGGAAAAACAGCACCACTAGAAAATTACAGATGTAATATGTGCAGCAGAGATCTAAGCAAAAAAGGAACAGATATACATTAAAACATGTACCTTATCAGGGCCTAATTCTTATTGAATTAGATACCGTAAGTTTTGTCATTGACCTCCATGTATCAAGGCAAACTTATGTGTATAAAAATGTATTTATATTGTATTTCTTTTTGCAAGAAAGTCAAGACAGGAAATCTCTTTTACTAAAATATAATATTTTTATTACAGATATAAACAGAGTAAATGCATAGTTCTCATGAATGCAAGTGGGCATGTGAATACAGTTCATATTAGGTTATGAAACAGAATGTGTGACACTGTAATGTCGTCCAGTAAGTTTTGTGGGCATGCATTTGAAATGACCAAAGTTTTGACGTACATGATTTATTCAGGTCATTCTAGCTGGGTGCCAAGAAAAGATACCATGATAAATGCTGTGTATCCTGTAAAAACCATGTTTTATAGTACAACAGGGATAATGAGACAAATTATCAACAACTCTCTGGGTGCATCTACATGTGCACTTTACTGTGGAGTTGACTAATTAGCTCCACAATAAAGTGTCACAGTCTATACGTGCACTGGTATTAAGGTGCATTAAGTTAATTAAACCCACCATAAGATAGTACTGTCAAGGGCATTACTATCTTATGGCGGAGTCATTTACTGCATAGAAAGGCATGTGTGCATGGTGACCTGGACCACAGCAGTTTGAGCCAGGGTGCAACAGCCCCAGGCTGGCAGCAGGCTTGGGAGGTCAGCCACACAGCATCACAGTGTCTGCACTCTTGTGCCCCAACCAGCTCCTTCACCACCCAACACTGCCATCTGGAGCCTGGAGCTGACCCCCCCCCCCCCCCACACCGCCCCCCCCCCCGCCCACCCTGCTGTCAGCCTAGCCTACTTCACCTCGGCTCAAACTGCTGCAGTCCCTCATGCACGTGCAAGTGCTGTGCCCGGGAGCAGCTGAATCCAGCACAAACTGTGCTGTTTATCACATCACCTTAATGACACATGTAGATGTACCCCCTGTATCCCAGCTTTTTGTTTAGGACAGGCCAGGGTCTCTCTTTGGATGCAGACAGACCTAACGCTTGAATCATTCCAAGGATGTCACTGATTGGAAACTGGTTAAGAACTATCCCGGTTCAGAAGTGTCTGGAGTTAGAAGTCACCTTTGAGGCACTGCACTACTGTTGAGAGGAAAGCTCTCTGCTGCCTTTACAGAGCTGGTCAGTTTCTTTCCATTGATGGCAGGACACCCTAGTAATCCTTGAAGACAGGGTAGATATACACCTTTATAGACTAATGAAATAAGTTATAGAGAGAAAGCACAAGGTTTTGTGAGCCCAAGTTTTAATTTCATCAGACGTTGTAAAAGGATGTACAGAAGGCAGAGTATAAGGAAAGAGAAATTAGAATACAAAGACAATGGAGTGGGGGAGAGAGAGATATAAGGGGAAGGGAGGTAGTGCTAGAAGAGAAAAGCAAATGAGCAGTCAACCCAGGGGAAAAAGGGGGTCACAAAAGCTAATCCAGGTAATGAGATGAGAATCAGTGGTCTCTGTTTAGACCATACATAACACAATCCCATTGATGGATGATTTTTTGTTCCACAATTTCTTTTTCAAAATGTTCTTTTTTTTTTTTTGTGCCTGACAACAGCAATGCTGAGGTCAGTAACAGAGGGTCCTTGGAGGTTGAAGTGTTCTGCCAGAGGCTTCTGTGTCTTTCTGCAGGTCCAATAACCCCAGCAAGGTGTGCATCCAGTCTGATTTTGAAGATCTCCAGGGTAGGAGTGCATCATGCCCACTGGAAGTCTATTCCATAGCCTGGTCACTTGAACCAGGGTCTATGTGATGTAGACAGCGGAGGGGCATTGTAAGCAGGTGATGTTGTACATGATGTTGGTAGAGATTGCAAGTGAATGAACCTTGGATATTGTACTCCTTGTTATTAGGCCCAGTGATGATGTGGTCTGTATTGATGTGGGGACACAGCAGCCATTTGGATCCATTGCAAGGCCTGGTGTCTCAGTGAGGATGGGAGTTCATTAGTCTGTTGTTTGAGAGGCACCATTTGAGGCTGGGGGCTGTCTGTAAGCTGGGACAGGTTTGTCTCCAAATGCTACTTTGACATGGTCATCCTTTTCAGGAGAGGTTGGAAGTCATTAATGATGTGTCTGTCTTAGGTGTTCAAGCTTGGGGGCTGTAGGTGACACAGAGGGATTCTGTTGTCCTTGTCCCAGGGTTGGTATTGTAGCAGGTCAGAGAGAAGTCTAAGTCTGGCTTTGTTTATTTTGAGTGGCTACAGTTTTGGGATTGTATTACCATTGTAGGAATCCCTGCCGAACTGGAGTCCTTGGGCAGCCCCCCAGATCTCCCAGCTCCTAGGCACACAGAAGCAGGGATCGAGGCAGCTCACCCCTACCTGGCCACCCCCCACCCCAAATAAACCTGGGATGCACAGAGCCCTGGTCAATTGCCACCAACAGAAGGGAACTGACCAGCTCTTTAAAAAGTCAGGGAGAACTGTCCCCAGAGCCTCTAGCCAGAAACACTGCAGTCAAGTGCAGGCAATAGAGGATGGGGCAGTAGAGTTTTGGCTGCATACCGTAGCACCCAGTTATTGTATGCAGGAGGTGGAATGAGGAGCAGTGTAGTATGGAAGGCCTGGAGGACTAACCAGACGTTAATCATGGAAAGTTTGGTGTTCATGCATAACACGGAATTGGTTCATGAGGAACCCAGTTCAAAATAATACTTGATTACCCAGATATAATTTTGAAACAGTTTGGGGGCCTTAAACCTTCCTAAACTGCCTTGTATGTATGCACATTTGAGATTTAAACTCTTTCTGAATTCATCTAAATATGTCTGTTCACACCCAAATTTAGGACTTCACAGAATGCCTTATATAGAGGCTGTCTTCTGTCGAGCCTTATGTATAGGGTGACCATAAGGAAATCTGGGACATCCAGGACACTGCCCTTCCCCTCACCCCCAAGTACCTGGCACTGCTTCAGGCAGTGGCAGAAGCTGGCAGGCAGTGGCATGGGACCAGTCCAGCAGGGAAGCACATCATGCCACTGTGGCTTCCCACTGGACTGTGTCTCATGTCCCTGCAATTCCAGGACACCCATTTAATTTTTACCTACCAGTCGGGACAGTCCTTTGAAATTTGGGACTGTCCTGGGCAAACCAGGATGTGTGGTCACCCTATTTGCGTAGAGTTAACCAAAGATATTGTATTAAAAACCATAATGTCAGGTCTTCCTAATGCAGACCTTTGAGGGACAAAAAAACGTAATCATATAGTACATAAATATTTACATTTATACAAACCATGTATACAATATATCAAACATTACTTTAAGGGTGAAATTGTGACTACTTGAAGTCAATGAAACATTTACCACTGACTTCAGCAGAGTGAGGTTTATACACAAACACACACACACACACACACGCACACAGCCACACGCACAAAGCAAAAGCTCCATTATCCGGCACCCTTGGGAAATGGGGGGTGCCAGATAACCAAATGCGCCAGTTATCTGAGAGGCGTCTTTGCCTGGTCAGGCAAAAACGCCCCTCCTACCACATCCAGCAGTCCACATCTCAGATTAACCGTGCTGCCCCTCCTGCCCTTCCCCTGGTGTCAGTGTGCCGGGGGAAAGGGAGGGGGTTCCACACAGGCTGCTTTCCGCCAGGCTGTGGGATTCGGCAAAACCAGAAGTCCCACTTTCAGTTTCCCTTTTGCCGCATCGACCAGCGTCAACCAGCATGCCGGTTAATAGAGCATGCCAGTTAATGAAGTGCCAGTTAACAAGGCTTTTACTCTGTGTCTGTGTGTGTGTGTGTGTGTGTGTGTGTGTGTGTGTTTTTGTAACACGGCTTTCCGCCAGGCTGTGGGATTCGGCAAAACCAGAAGTCCCACTTTCAGTTTCCCTTTTGCCGCATCGACCAGCGTCAACCAGCATGCCGGTTAATAGAGCATGCCAGTTAATGAAGTGCCAGTTAACAAGGCTTTTACTCTGTGTGTGTGTGTGTGTGTGTGTGTGTGTGTATTTGTAACACGCCCCCCCCCACACACACACACACACAGATGCTGAGTTGTGTGTTGTGTTTTTGTGTATGTGTGTGTTTTATGTGGGCAAGATGGCCTCTGCTGTTCTGGCCATGTGCTCAGCACATGGCAAGCTGGGGCCTGTATCTGCAAAAAATATGTAAAACCCTTTGGCCTCACTGGCCAGAGGAAGCAGAAGATCCTCCAGGCAAATGAGGAAGAGAGAGGCTGGACTGTGGCACACCTTAATTGGACAAAGCTTGGGTGATGTCACACCAGACACACAAGAACAACTCAACTAAGGTTTCCAGCTCTTTCTCCTGGGGTTGCTGAGAGCTGCACAACTGAACTGGTAGCCAAAAAACCTGCTCCACATTGGGTGGGGGGGGAGGGCTGCCCCCCACTTCACTGGAGAGGCAAGCAAAAGCTATGGGAGGGGAACGCCTCAGGTATAGGGAGAGAAAGTCTGTCTCAAGTTTGAGACTCCTATTTCTTCCATCTTTCCCCTTTTTTTTCTTAAGTGCATTAATGCCATGGGGCGTATTAATCCCTGGAGCAAACTGCCCAGGAATGGGTCCTGGCAGTTCCTGGCCCCTGTGTTTGGGAATTGCATTGTCTCAGCACATTGGTGGAGTTGAGACTGGATGTCCAGGCTACAGTCATAGGCCTGGACCCTTTTCTTACTGTTTCACAGCTATTGCATTTCAGCCTAGCTGTGCGGCTGAACCTCAGCCACGTTTGGCCAGCAGATTTGTTCCAGGGTAAAGCCTGGCACGGTTTGAGCAGGGTGAGACCTGGCACTTGTTGATCCAGGCCTCAGTGTGATATGAGCCTGGCTGGCTTTTTGCTGTCCAGTTCAGGTTTAGCTTGATAGGCCTGGGCCTCCTTTTGTCCTTTTTGTAGTTTGTCCCAAACAAGAGATGTGGCTGGGTGCTAGTTGTAGTTCAGGCCCAAGCCAAGATAGGCCTGACCTTTCCTATGAGTTCTTTTGCAGCTTTCTGCCCAGCAGAGCTGGGATTGGGACTAGGAATTTTGGGGTGCGGTATTCTGACAAAAGTTGCAGTTAACCCCTCAAAGCCAACATGCAGAAGTGGAGGTCTGCACTGTACCAGGGAGCTCCTTGTAACATGGAAGGATCCATGCTCTTGAGCAACTCCCTGCAATGCAGTGAACCCAAGGAGCAGCACGAGACTCTCTGGTGTGCGCCCCCCTCTCTAGCCCATTACTGATGGGCAGGTATAGGGGTTTAGGCCCCAGAACTACCCTTTGGGGAGCCCCAAGTCCCAGATTGCCTGGGTATGGATGAAGCCTCCCCAAGAGGATGCCATCTCTTTGCTTTGCTCTGTAGTTAGTAGTGTTTTAAATTGCATTTGATGTTTTTCTCTGTTTTCTGTAATAAATCTGTCTTCTATGTTTGCTTGCGAGGAAGGGTTTTGTTTATGTGGGACACCTTAGTAATTCATTTAGTATTCCCAGGTTTCTGGGTGGGGGCTCAAGCCAAGGAAATGTATATTTTGTACTCCAAAGCTGAGCCCAGCCCTTGTTCCTGCCAACCAGTATCTGGTAGATGGGTTACTTATTCTTAAACAACACTGTAATTCAGTGGTTCCCAAAATTTTTGCTGTGACCTGCTGCTGGGAGCAGAGTGTGACGGCGGCAGCAGTGGCCCAGGGGCCGAGGAGCTCCCGGCATGCGGCATGGCTCGTCCTTTGTGTGCAACACCACTGGCATTGCCCTCACAAGCGTCATTTGGGTTGCAACCCAAGGTTGGGAACCGCTGCTGTAAATAAAGGCTAAATCTACCAGTGTTCCTTCAATACAGATTTACATTAGAACTCTGCAGCTTATCCAAAACACATTCAGAGAGATTCTTGCTTATTCAAAACACATTTCTAACATCTGCATCACAATGAATAACTAAATAACATTTATATAATTCATATAGAAATAGAATGATAGAAAATCAACCTATACATGGTAAGTTGAAATACAAATGGTTTTTGGTGCAAGTTAAAGGGGGACTTAGAGTTCCAATTCAGCTCTCACACACGTGGGCACAATTTTCATGTGTAAACAGTTTTTACTGTGGCAAATGCAGGAAGTTTGGGCTTTGACTTCAATTGGTCTATAGTTTGGCCTAGTCTGTAAAACAATGTGCTTCTCTCTAATGCTCCCTTCTCTGTTTTTACTAATCCCTTTCTCCTACCCAGCCTTAAAGCAATAAAAAGGCCAAAAATATTATTTTGTTCTTATAAATTTGCCCCATTGGCCACCCCTTAAAACTTTGTTAATCCTTTAATCCTCTAACTCTTTTAACTATGTTCAGAGTATTTAAAATTGATATACACATCTGGGGATTATACATTTTAATTATAGTTATATGATGAATATTTAATGTATATGGTCATTTTACAGTAGAAGCAGAATTATAATCTTAACTAAAATGTTACATAAAATTGGAAACCACAAGAAGGAGAGTAAGAGAATTAGAAATTAAAATTAAAAGGTTTCAAGGAGTCAATAAAATTTATTCACACTTAAAAAAATAAACAAGTTCCTGCAGTCTAAAAGATACTGGGCTTTGAACTTTTGATATGCCTGTGATGTAGATGAATAGAAATACAAAACTCTAAGACTCTTGGTTCAGTGTGTGAAGGCTACAAAATAGATCCCTAAAACATGGAAGATATCATATTTTAGTCATTTTTGGAAAAATAAACTTCATTGCTAAACAACAAAGAAAGATTTCTTCACCTCCCTGCCTGCTTCTGACTTCTGACACCTCCAGGGAAGAGGACAGCCTTATCTGCACATCGAAGAGCAACTCAGGCAAAAGGACCCAGGGGAATATACGTCCAACCTCAACTTCCCCTGCACAAAATTAAGTTTATTTTCTACCTAAGAGGACTTTTACAATCTTTGATTTCTCCTTAGCCTGAAGAAGGGTGTGTGTACCCAAAAGCTTGCAAAGAGAGACTTTTTTTGCTATTTTTAGTTGGTCTAATAAAAGGTATCCCCTCTCTAAACCAAGAGTTTTAGAGTTTTGTATTTCTCTTTTATCTCAGAGCAACACAGCTACAAAATAGATCCCTGTGATGTAGATGATGCACTTGCTTCTTATCTTATTTACACTTCATGAACTTTAAACCATTAACTTCTCAATTACAACAGGATGAGAAGATAATGAGGTTAGACCCTTTCCACTCTAACTTGTGTCACATGCATTCAATTGAAATCACTCTCACTGAAATCTCTAATGATTTCCTCCTAGCCAAATGTCAGGCAATGGGACAGAGCCTGAGGGCTGATCAGGGTTACTGAGCTGCAGTTTCAGAACCCGGGTTACAGAGCCGTGGAACCAAAGGTAAGATCAGAGGCTGGCAAGCAGAGTCCCAGAGCAAGTCGGGTCAGAAGACAAGCAACTTAGAGGAGCACAGTCAAAGACCAAAAAGAACACTGAAATTACCTAACCCACATCCTGTTCCTATCCCTGCCCTTAAACAAGAGGTATGGTTGATTGGGTGTTGCTGGCTAGCCAACCAGGCACCAGGAGAGAGTAAGAGCCTCACATGTTAATGAGGTATGGCAGGTCCTATCCATTCATTGATAGCTGCAACAAGGTGGGGGAGATCTGGGTAAGCTACTGTTCTTGTAAGTCAAAAGTCTTGGGCTCAAAGCTGTAGTTCTAATGCCAAATCTCAGAACCTGTATTGCATCCTCATTCTCCTTGAACTGTCAGCCACTGTTGACTCTGCTCTTCTTCCTCTGTTGCTCCTGTTTGCCTTCTCCTGATTGTCTTCCTACCTAATTGCTCCTTCAGTTTACCCTTCATAGTATCTCCCTTCTAACTTTCTACAGGGACACAATGCTTTATCTGCAAGTATCTCAACCAAAAACAAAAATTCAATTCAGATCTCTATATGCAGGACTAAAATATTTGACTCTTCACTCTTTCATCTAAATTAAAATGTCAGCCTATCTCTCTGAGATGTCCTCCTAAGAATGTAGCCATCTGCTCAAGTTCAAAATGGTTGAAACAGAATTCTTCTCCTTGAGACTGTCTTGCTGCTTCATTTTTGGTCACTGGCCAGTACCACCATCCTGCCTGTTACTCAGACCTGTAACATGAGCATAATTTTCAACTTGGACTTTCTTCCATATTCTCACATCCCAGGTTCTCTCTTAAGTCTTTCAGATTCTTTCTGCATAATAATTGTAAGATATAGCTTCTCCTGCCCATCCTCAACTTTTATCATCTTGCATCTTGACTACTGCAACAACCTTTTCTCTGCTCTTGAACAATTCAATTTTGACCCACTCAAATCCATCAAGAATGCTCCTATAACAGGGGCGGGCAAAATACAGCCCACAGGCCAGACTCAGCCCACCAAGCACTTTCATCCTGCCCACGGCACCCACCAACAAATTGTGCCCTGCCCACCCCTTCCATGCATGAGGGTGGGAGTAAGGTGCCCACACGTGCACGCACCCCCAAACATACCCTATTGCACCTCACTCCCACCCTTGTGGGTGGAATAACCTAGCCTGGCCAGCACATAGCTTCTGGGTAGGGCTGCCATTGCTGCAGCCCCCAGGGACCTGCTCCGCTTCCCTGGTGTCCTGCTGGCTCCAAGCAGCAGGTAGGGAAGCAGTGGGGGTGGGGACGGAGCTGCAGCTACAGCTGGGTGGGTTCATGGAGCGTGGGCCTGGGGCTGTTGGCAGTGCAGAGCTTGTACTCAGGAGGGTGGCAGCAGCATGGAGCTTGGCTGGGCAGGGTGTGGGTGAGAGGGGTGTGGGGACCTTCCTATGCCTGCCCCCCCCCCCCATTTTCTGCACCCTGGGCAGGCGGTGGCAGCAGTAGCAGCAGCAGACATGGGTGCTCATGGTGCTGGTGTCCGGTGGGGTGCTGCTCTGGCCAGCACTGCACATCACGGTGAGTGATGTAGCTTCCACTAGGCCATCACTATCACTAGTGCTCCCTGCACTCACCAGGCATAGGATGGAAGCCCCAGGTGCTGGAGTCAGCTGCCTTCCCCGCGTCCCAGGGCAAGGCACCTGGGGCTTCCCTCCTGTGCTACGCTGCCCTGGCAGGGAAGGCAGCCAGCTCCAGTGCCTGGGGCTTCCCTCCCATACCCTGTGAGTGTGGGGAGCATGACAGCCCAATGGAAACTGCACCCCTCACCATGATGTGCAGCGCTGGCCAGAATGGCGCCCCACTGGGCACCAGCACCTGAGCACCCCTGTCTGCTGCTTCTACTTCTGCCACCACCTGCCAGGGCAGCTCAAAATGGCGGGGAGGGCATAGGAGGGTCCCTACACCCCTCCATCATACCGCACACACCCACATCCTAACCCCACAACCCCCCACATATAAACAACCCCCCAATATAACCTATGCCCCCTCACAATCACACCCCCTCACAACCTCCCCCACACCTACACCCTACCATATACACACACATACCCCAACACCCCATCTCACACACACACAAACACACACACACACACACCCTACCATACACACACACACACACCACCCTACACACACACACACACACACACACACTACCCTGCACACCCACCCACACTCCACCCTACACACACATACACACACACCACCATACACACACAGCCTCCCACCCCACACATACACACCTCACCCTACACACCCACACACCCCACCCTCCATGCACATACACATATCCCACCCTACCCACACACACACACAAACACACACACCACAATATACAAGACTAAGAATTTATTTGAGTTATTATGCAATCACCTCTATATAAACTAGACAAACACATATCATGACAAAAATATTTTTTGTAATAAAATATGTTATAGCGGGTGCTTAACTTTCAGTATATGATTTGTTTTATTCTTGTTCTAAGATGGCAACCCCCCTTCCCAAAAGGAGTATTTCCAGGGAGCAAGGGGGGGGTGGGCAACAATGACATCGGGTGGCAAAGGTCAGAGGTTAGGGGGTGTGACTTCCAGTCCCAAGATGGCAACCAGTGGGCAGGGCAACTGTCAAGGGGCAGGGCTACCCATGCAGCCCTCAACAGTTCACCAAAACTCCTTAAGCGGCCCTCCACCCGAAATAATTTCCCACCTCTGTACTATAGCCATCATTTTTCTAGCCTATCACTTTGATTATGTCACCTCTCTCTACCTGTCCAGTAACTTAAACTTTTTCATTGCATCAAACATGAGCTATTTGTCTTTACACTCAAGTCAATTCCTGCCTATCTCTACCTAACATCTCTCTCATTCAATATTACAAGGTCAACCCTCACCTCTGATGGGGCTTTGAAGCCAGCCACCACTGCCCATTTGTTAAATTTTCAAGCAGGGATTTTATTGCTTTCTCTCATGCTATCCTCATCTCAGCAAACAGCTGCAAATGTAACTTGTTAATTTCTTTCAAAATCCTCTTCTGCTTGTGATGCCTACAGTAACTTGACAATAATTTGGCTGCTGGTATGCTGATATCCCTGCCTAGCATGCTCAGCAGTACACTCTCTCTTTGCTTGCTTGTCCTCCTTTCTCTACATGTCTGTATCTATCTGGTACCTGGCTTGATACATAGGCTGTAAGCTCTCTAAGGTTAGGGGCTATCTCTTTGTTGTCTATACAGCTCCTAGCACAACAGAGTCCTGATCTGTGACTCTAGCTCAAAAGAATTGTAAAAATAGAAATAAGGCATAGTAAGTTGCATAGTTTATAATTCTCTAATCATAATATATGTTCTATGTGATAAGTACTCTTTTAAAGAAATTAGTATAATCTATCATGGTAATTCTAAAATGGCCTATAACTCAGTTTTGCAGTGACATGCATGTGGGGCAAATCATTTGAGCTCTTCTGTGATGTTGATTTGCCCAGAAGAATCCAGCTAGAGAAAGAGGGTCAAAAAGTTATTTCGTATTTCTTTACAAACTACTCTTCAGTAGAAAGGAAATGAAACTACCAACTCACGTATAAATCCAGTGTTGAGAGAGGCAACTTGGAGCTTGATTAAGAGATGTACAAAGCCCTCAGATTTTCAAAAGCAACTAATGATTTTGGGTAGCTCATTTTATTAGGTTGTCAAACTGAGCCATTTAAAAGGACCTGATTCCTGGAAGTGCTGAGTTCCTACCCCAGAAAATCAGGCTTAAACCCACTGGAGAACTGAGCCAATAATACCAATTAACCTGGACCGAAGTTTGGAATTGATTCTCGCACATCAATGCTGGGAGTGCGATACTGTAATAATGCACATTCATTGCCCTTTTTTCACTCTTCATGTTTTTCCTTCCATGCAGGAGCCCTCATCAGAAGTTGGACATGTGCAACCATCTTTAACATTATTGTCCACAGCCCCATATCTAAAGGCATGGTTATATGGCAAAATAAACCTGTGACTGTAGTATGTGTTAGCATATGGTAGCATGGGTAAATAACAATCCAGGCACAAATGGTCCGGGGGCCTAGAGTACATCCTCTGCTTGCTGGCATGAGCTAAGTCTTCATAAGGAATGTTATCTGGGCTATTTAGCTCAAGCATTACTATAATCACACCTTAATTTTGCTTTATACATATATATGTACATGCATGCATGCACACACACACACGCAGACATCCCTCCTCTGGGGACCTAATATCTGCAGCATGATCTGCCCACCCTGGTGGTGGGGGAAGTTGGGATTGAGGAATGCAGTCAATTGCTGCTCCTGCACCTCCCTTTGCAAAATCCTGGAACTGCCCCAATCCAAAGTATGTTACAATATGTTAAAGTTAGTGCATTCAGGCTCTCAGTCTCCAAGTGGCCCCATACATTCAATGACAGTAGGCATGGGTTAAGCTACTGCTCATTCTAGGCCCGAGTGGCAAGATTGGACCATTGGTGTTGCAAGGCTCAGCATTTGAGTCAGCATTGTTCCTTTGTAACAGTGGAACTCACCATTCTACTGCAAGTGTCTCTACAGATTTACACAAGTGCATTTCCTTCCTGACCTGCATCAAAGAGCTTTTTCTGACTCAGGAAGTGCATGAGCCAACCAGAGGTAATGCTCTTCTAGACTTGGTCCTGGCCAAAAGTGACAACCAACTTAAACATACAGGGCAGCCTGGGAGATAGCGACTATGAAACCATTATGTTCATGGTCCATTGCAAGGCAGACAAATCAGATAGCAGGCAAAAATGCAAACTTCAACAAACTCAGGTCACTAGAAGGGAATGTGCTGCAGGATCAGGGGCTGAAGGCAAAAGGAGTGCATGAAGAGTGGTAGTTCCTAAAGGACATGATCCTTGAAGCACAAAGGAAGTCCATTCCCATGCAGAGGAAACGTAGCAAAAGGGCTGGGAAGCCTTCTTCGCTAAACAGGGAGATCATTGTCCTCTTAAGAAAAAAGAAAGAGGTAAATAACCTCTAATAATAATAATATAGTCAATGGAAGCTAGGAACAGCCCCCAAGAAGGACTACATAGCAATGGCCCACACTTGTAGGGATCAGATTAGAAAAGCTAAGGCAGCGACTGAACTAAAATTAGCAACGGGAGTCAAGGACAACAAGAAGTCCTTCTTGTAGGGAACAGGAGGAAAAAGGATGGGAGTGTGGGGCCATTGCTCAACAACTCAGGGTAGCTAGGAGAAAACTGAAGTCCTGAATGACTTCTTTGACTTCTGAATGACTACTTTGCTTCAGTCTTTCACCAGGCCAAGGGAAAAATCATGCCAGCTAGGGTACAGAATGAGCAGGGTTCAAATGACCACATTCCTACTATTGCCGTAGAACTGGTGTGTGATCAATTAAAGAAATTGGATGTATATAAGTCAGCAGGACTCGATGAACTTCATCAGAGAGTGCTGAAGGAGCTGGCCAAAGTAATCATGGAACCCCTGGCAAATCTCTTCCAAAACTTGTGGCACTCTGGGGAGATCCCTGAGGACTGGAAGAGGGCCAATGTTGTACCCATCTTCAAGAAGGGGAAGAGGGAGGACCTGGGTAACTATAGGCCAATTAGCCTAACTTCTACCCCAGGGAAAATTCTGGAAAAATTCATTAAGGAGTCTATGTGCAATAGGCTTGCAGAAGGTAGGATTCTGAATGACAGCCAGCATGGCTTCATCACAGGCAGGTCTTGTTTTACCAACCTCATCTCCTTTTACGATCAGGTAATTCGCCACCTAAATAAGAGAGAGAAGGTTGACATTATATACCTCGACTTCCAAAAAGCTTTCGATCTGGTATCCCATGATGTTCTCACAAGAAAATTGGAAGACTGTGGGCTTAACTGCGAGACAGTCAGGTGGATAAGAAGCTGGCTGTGGGGTAGGACCCAGAGAGTTCTAATGAACATATCTGTGTCATCTTGGCTGGAAGTGGCCATTAGTGTCCCACAGGGGTCAGTGCTTGGTCCAGTGCTATTCAACATCTTCATCAATGATTTGGATGTGGGGGGGAAGAGCTCACTGACCAAGTTCTCAGATGACACAAAGTTATAGGGAAGCATGGTCATGTTTGAAAATAAGCTGCACATACAGGTGGCCTAGAACCAGATGAAGTTCAATGTCGAAAAATGTAAAGTGTTCCACCTAGGGATGAACAATCCCCTGCACACCTACAGAGCTGCCAACACCAACCTGACCAGAACTACAAATGAAAGGGACCTCGGGATAATAATAGAACACAGTATGAACATGAGCCAGCAGTGCAACGCTGCAGCCAACAGGGCTAACAATACCCTGGCATGCATCAATCGATGCATCTCCAGCAAAATCAAAGAAGTGATTCTCCCATTCTAGTCAGCATTGGTAAGACCGCAGCTGGAGTACTGCATCTAGTTCTGGGTGCCACACTTTAATAAGGATGTGGTAAAGCTTGAGAGAGTCCAGAGAAGGGCCACCCGTATGATCACAGATTTGCGCAGCAAGCCATATGGGGAAAGGCTGATGGATATGGGACTCTTCAGCCTGAAAAAAAGAAGACTGAGAGGGGACTTCGAAGCAGCTTACCGCTACATCAGAGGCATACACCAAGGGCTCAGTGAACAACTGTTCACCAGGGCGCCGTTGGGGAAAACTAGGAGAAATGGTCACATCAGGAGGCACTACTTCACAGTCAGGGCGGCTAGGAGTTGGAACCAATTTCCTAGGGAAGTGGTGCTCGCCCCTACCCTGGGAATCTTCAAAAGGAGGCTAAACAATCACCTAGCCGGGGTCATTTGACCCCAGCATTCTTTCCAGTCCATGGCAGGGGATTGGACTTGATGACCTGCTTAGGTCCCTTCCGACCCTCCCAACTATGAAACTATGAAACTCCTGGAAGACCATTTCAGGCTCAACATTAGGAAAAACTGCTTCACAACTAGGGTGTCCAGACTGTGGAATAAGCTCCCTCCAGAGGTGGTGCAATCACCTACCCTAGAAATCTTCAAGAGGAGACTGGAAGGTCACCTTGCTGAGGTCACCTGACCCCAGTTCTTTCCTGCTTGGTGCAGGGGGCTGGACCCAATGATCTTCTGAGGTCCCTTTCAGTCTTACAGTCTATGAATTTCTAACACTTTATGTAACCCATCATTCCATAATCTCAAAACTTCAGTCTCTGTCTTTCTGTTCTCGTTGGCTGCTTCATCTTTGAGATTCCAAATAAACCTGAGCTTGGCAATTTTTGTAAGTAATCACAAATGTACTCCCTGGAGGAAAGTGTGAGTTTTCATACACCCAAATTGCAGCTAGTAGTTCTGTAGCTGCTCGTTATTATTTCTGCTCCACCTCATTTACAGAGGAACTAGCATTTGGGGCTCGCTATTGTTTGCTACTTTAAAAATTTTCTTTACTCATCTAGGATTTATAGTGTTGTTTTTGCTCTTAGGTCAAAATGAACCATAGTTACAGATTCACTCTGCTGAAAAGCTCTCATGTCTTTATCTACTGAAATTCTGTGTCTTGCTTAATGCTATTTCTTGAAAGTGTACTTAGTTGGATAAGTTCTTAATAAATCCCAGCCACTCATGAAACCCAGAATTAGTGCTTATCAGCTGATATGCTAGAGTTTTCTGCATCATTATTTTTTTCCTCCTTTATAAAAAGTTTGAAAAAAAATCCCTCATTGGGAAAACAGATGCCCATGGAACAACAATATTTCTTTCTTAGACACACTGGGTTAGAGTTAAGGTATGCTTTAAAAAAAAAATTGCATACTCTGGGAGGTCCATGTTGTGAATGAATAGAGTTTTCTCTTTATTTTGCCCAAATATCGCTAAAATAAAATTCATTACCTGCTTATATTGGGGAAGTTCTGCTGAAGGAGAGACTATCCAAATGTTAGCCTTGTATATTTCCAATATGACTAGGGGAGAAAATTATTTATCTGGAATCTGCTAAGGGCTCTAGCTTCATTATTAAGATTCAGTTAAAAAAAACAATTGGGCTTGATGTCCCGTTTGTAGAACATAACATTTTAAGAGTTAATGCTTTTCTCTCTATTGTTTCCTTTGCACTTCCTGTGTCAATATGGATCCTGACTTTATCATTATTTGGCCAGATTTTTCTCTACTGCCTTTTTCTACAGGGGAGAAAAAGGAAGTTGCAATGGTGGAAAGGTGCTACAAGATTCATTGTGCATGAACTGAGTCACCTTCTCCACAATGAGGCATCTGCTAACAAGGCAAATTCATCTCATGAAGCAAATTAAATTTTCTTTCCAGCAGCACTGAATCCTCCCTGAGTTGCAACAGACTTTAAAAGATATTTGTTTACAACATCTTTAATCAACAGTAACCTGGTGATCAGCACCTGAATGTGATCGGTCTCTCTGCAAAATGGCGATTGAACATGTCTGTTCAACAATAGTCACACTTCCACTCTTTCTACTTGTGTGTTGCTAGGAATTTTGGGATTATATCCTATGGTACTTAACAGTGCGGTAAATTGAACAGCTTTATGATTCTTGCCGAGTGAATTATGGGAGAATATAAATTATTGATATGGAGTGAATTGTGGAGAACCTTGGAGAACTGTCAGTACTCAGAATGATTTAGCTTGCATTCATATTGCAAAGACGGCTAGTTAACAGCCCAAATATATTCAACATTCAGGCTATAGCCTGTAATCAGATAGATGAGCTGGTTTAAGGAAAAATTTTCCCCATGTTCAAGCAAGATATTTGTTGTTGATGGAGCTGGGTAAGTGCTGGCACATAAGAGCCTCAATTAATTCTGCAATGAAGGCAAGCCATGAGTATGTAATTGCACTTCTGTTAGGACTGACAGTGTATCCTAGGTAGAATAAAACATGTAAGGGTGACTGATGACTGGAGGGTATACCTAGATACCATTTGAGGATATATAGTAGGGGTGTGCGAAGCAGGCCATATTTGTTTCGGATTCAGATTCGGCCTGAATCGGGTACAGTGATTTGATTTGTTGATTCGGATCACTGTCCCCAATTCAATTTGGCTGAATCTGAATCTGAAGATTCAATGCTGATTCAGAGAATCAGCGATTCAGACATAGGCACATCTTTTAATGTTTTTTTCTATATACCTCAAGGTACCAGGCATGGCTTGTGAATGCTGTGATGCTGGGGCAGATGGAGCATCCCACAGGAGTGTGGGGGGACCCCTGCGTGCTTCTGGTCTACTTCTGGGTCTGCCAGGGAGTATGCAGGGCTCGCCCCCTGGGTCAGTGATCCGTCACAGGAAGACCCTGCCTGCTCCCCCAGACCCAAGAGGCACCAGTTGCCAAGCTGGGAGAGCATGGGGGGACCCCCCAGTGGGCTCCCCAGTGGACCCAGAAGTGGACCAGAAGTGCTTCTGGTCCAGTCCGGGCCTGCAGCCGAGCACGCTGGGGAGTCCTCTGTGCTCCTGTGGGATGCTCTATCTGCCCCAGCATCTCAGCATTTGTGAGCCACCTGGTACATCGAGATATTTAGAAAAAAATATTTAAAGCTGTGTCTAAGTCTGATTCACCGAACCTTTCCGAATCTCTCTGAATCGATTCAGAGGGTTCCAATTTGATTCGGAGAGACTAAAGGGTCTCCTGATTTGATTCAGATTTGGAGATCTAACCACCGAATCAGGCCAAATCTCTGCTGAACTGAATCAGGGACTGAAGCTTCGCATAGCCTTAATATATAGGTTTATTTGGTTGAACTAATTTGTGTTCACTTCATGGTTTGTTTTTATATCACTAAAAACATTACTTATTATATAATATCTGCAGCTTTATTGCCTGCTTTTTCATTTACCTTGGAAAGGATCGTTATTCCTGAACAAGTGCTTCAGCATTGGCTGTAGGGCTATCTGGGTTCTGGTTTGGTTTTTATATAAGGATATAGTGCAGTTGTTTCTTGAAATTTAAATATTCTTTTAAAATAGCTGATGCTCCTCTCTCTTTTATACAATTAAAGTTAGCTTGATCATTTGGGAGTGACCCTCAGGCTGCTGATTTTTTTCTTGCATGGTGCATAATGAGAACAAAATCTGTTTCAAAATATCTGCTTTATTCATCTTCATGTAGCACTCAAGTAAATTATCTTACTACTTGTGCTCTGGATTTTCTTCCACTTCCTCTTGGCATCATGCCCAGCTGGTCTTCTCTGTTAATTGTTCCTTTCAGCCTTCTCACATCAGATTAGACATGGCCACAATCTGCTGTATGTCAGCTAGGTAGATACCATCCAATCAATCGTGAAAATATGTCATGAATTTTATGATTCTCACTAACATAGTATGCAGTATAAATTGTAAATATTTAAACACAGCGGTAATGAACCAGATGCAGGACCATTTGCTTAAAAAAATTATGAATAACTTTGAATAATGAAGAATTTCATGATCTGTTCATGAACAAGCTGAGAATATTGCATTTGTTTGTTGAATAAATTATTCATTGTGAAGTATTTGCTTAGCTCCATCTGTGACTGTAAGAGACTTCTTTCCAGATGTGTCCTCCTGTCACATTACTAGAGGACTTGGTGTCTTTTATACGAATTCTATTCATGCTTGAATGTACCTGGGAAAGAGGATATAACTATATTTTTATATTAAATATAAACTAATTATTAAAAGTACTGACAATGAATAAGATGAGAGGTAATCACTGTTAAAATGTTCTTAAAATATCATCTTTCATCATCTTGATATAACAAAATCATCTCTCAAATAACTGAAATATGAACAGGAAAGGAATAAATCATCTATTCCTCTACTCACCCTTCCAAATCTCAGCTGTCTACTTTTTCCTCCTCCTCAACTTTTCCACATGAACCCTTCTGGATCTTACCAAATCTCATAAATGGATTTCCTCTTTTATGGTGTACTTGGTAGCTGTGTTGGTCTGAGACAAAAAGACATACAAAAAACTAGGCAGACAAGGTTCCTTGGGTGAATCTGATATCTTTTATTAGACCAACCCAAATAGTTGGAAAATAATTATTAAGCAAGCTTTCGGGTTCAAAAACCCTTCATCGGGCTAAGGAAGTTTCAGCAGTTGGTGTGTGCTCTTCCTGGATGGAATGAAAAGTAAAGAAGCCAGGAGCTGGGCTGGTCTGCATACAAGACAGGTAGTCAATGAAAATGTAGATTGAGGAGTCAATGGGTGAGAGACGGGGAGTGGGGGAGAGAAAGAGAAGGGGGATGAAAGTGGAGAGATACCTGGGGAGTCAGATGTCAGGCAGGTTATAATGTGTCATAAATCCAATGTCTATATTTAGTCCATGATTCTT
>NW_005842520.1:251892-252172 GCF_000455745.1 Alligator sinensis
TCTCTCACCCATTGACTCCTCAATCTACATTTTCACTGACTACCTGTCTTGTATGCATACCAGCCCAGCCGCTGGCTTCTTTACTTTTCATTCCATCCAGGAAAGCACACACCAACTGCTGAAACTTCCTTAGCCTGACGAAGGGTTTTTGAACCCGAAAGCTTGCTTAATATTTATTTTCCAACTATTTGGGTTGGTCTAATAAAAGATATCAGATTCACCCAAGGAACCTTGTCTGCCTATGTCCTTAGACCAACACAGCTACAACCTACACCCCTAC
>NW_005842520.1:252211-252886 GCF_000455745.1 Alligator sinensis
CTACAAAAAACTAGAACTCTTGGTTCCAAAATGATACCTTTTATTAGACCAACTGGAAAATGGCAAGAAAATTGTCCTTTTCTGTAAGCTTTTGGGAATCAAAGTCCCTTCGTCAGGCTCTGGGAAGGGTGTAGATGGTACAAGATGGTAAAAAGTCCCCATAGGTTGGAAATAAACTTCATTTTTGCACAGAGGGACCAGGCGTTTTGTAACCTGGTCATAAAAAGAGACCAGATTAATCAGGCATGATCTACCTGCTACGAACCCGTGCTGGTTCCCCCTCAGCATAATTTGTCCTGCCGGGCTCTCGCAAATGTGAACCTTGATAATTTTTTCAAAGACTTTGCCAAGGATGGAGGTGAGACTGACTGGCCTATAGTTGCCTGGGTCCTCCTTCCTCCCCTTCTTGAAAATGGGGACCACATTGGCCCTTTTCCAGTCCTCTGGGACCTGGCCCATGTGCCACAATTGTTCAAATATTACCGTCCAAAATATTTGATTACTGGCCAGGTGGTGGGGCTGCTCGCAGAAACTGTGCTGAAGATGCACAGGCACAGTCAGAGGGTGGTCTAGATGATTGTAAGGAATATGTGCTGTTGTAATATAAACTTGCTTCTAGTGTGTAAATCACACTGACTTAGAACCACTCTGGCTAAGTACAGACACTGGGGGCGT
>NW_005842520.1:252993-253203 GCF_000455745.1 Alligator sinensis
ATCCTCCCCCCCCACCTGCCCCCCGCCACCCAAGCCCTCATCCTGCATGTCACTCCTGGTGCTGGTTTTATCAGTGTTCACTGATACCTGAAATGGAAGAAGTAAGTCCCAGTAAGGGAAGGAGTGGAAAGGATGGAGGTGTTTGGAGGGGGCCAGGGGGCTGAAAATAGCCCCCCGGCCCCCCCACTCCCCGTGCGCCCCCCCGCTCCT
>NW_005842520.1:253368-267754 GCF_000455745.1 Alligator sinensis
CACTTGCCCCCAACAATTCCCCCACAGACCTCTTCACCCTCCACTCCTCCCTGCTAGCCCCACCCCATCCCAACTTATCTTAGATTGGGTGGTTATATTTAACTTGATCTAATTGCAGCTGGAGTACTGCGTCCAGTTCTGGGCACTGCACTTCAACAAGAACATGAAAAAAACTTGAGTGAGTCCAGAGAAAAGCCACCCATATTGTCAGAGACTTGCAAGACAAGCCATACAAGGAAAGGCTGAGGGACCTGGGTCTCTTCAGCTTAAAAAAGAGAAGGCTGAGAGGGGCTTGGTAGCAGCTTACTGCTATATCAGGGGAATACACCAAGGGCTCAGCAAACAACCGTTCACCAGGGCATCCTTGGGGAAAATGAGAAGTAATGGCTACAAACTCTAGAGGATCCCCAAATAAGGTAAATTGGTAGCTGTTCCCTTGCAAAGCTTTCCTCTCTTCACTTTTTATAATGGTCACTTGGAATAAAGAACTAATTCCTAGCATTCCATCTTCATAGATTCATAGATTCACCACATTTCCTCAAAATAGTATAGCAGTCATAATGTCTGAGGGAGCCTATACACATACATTGAGGATCCTCCGAGACATTGTAATTACAACATGTCAGAGCAGACTCGATTAATCGAGTATGCTGAAGCGTGGTAATTACCACAGTCCAGCAGACTCCAGCATCACATGTACCAGTGTTCCTGGGCTGGAAAATGGCAGTGGGGGCATTTTAACTAAAACTTGTTCCATGAGCTTTATTTAACACACCCCCATTGCCATTTTTCAGCACGGGGACACTGATACACTTGACACTCTGGATGCCCCTGGGGAGTGGGACATTTTGACAAAGTTCACTGTGAGTACAGTATTTGAGGGTTTGTTCAAGTTAAGCTGTTTGTGCCTGCAACTGTAACATCGCTGTAAGACAAAGGTTCTGCTTTCTGTATTTTCCTTTCTGTTTCAGTATTTTCTCCCACCATTGTAACATAGGTTTTGTTGTTGTTGTCTGTTATTATCATAATACAGTCCTGTGGTTTTCAGTTAATAAATGAGTCTTTCTGTTTTGTACTAATTAACTTAACATTAAGGTGGAGCCAGGCTGTAGATTTTGGCCTTAATAAGAGTAAGCAACTGCCATTAAATATCCTTTCCTGAGCTGAGCTTTGGAGAAGTAATACCCTTAACTTTGCATAATTAACAAATTAAACTTAGGTGATGCATAGGGGACACACAGGGTGGGGGACACATGCCCCCCCTGAGATTGACTGTCGCTGGCCAGGGAGTGGAGGCACTGAGAGAAGCACCAGCAGCACTTCCATTTTTTCCACTGGCACTTCAGGTTTTGCTGCCGGTGTTTCTGGGGTTGGCAATCGACCACTGGGGACCAACCCCCCACCTCTGGTTGGTGATCAGCTGCTGGTAAAATGCATGAGTGTTGTCATCCCCCAAGCCACACAATGTAACCAATCACTTCTTCATGTCTGAGTTATGAAAAATCTTCATAATCATGTAACACAAATTTGAATACTACAAAATATTTTTCTAGGAAAAATATGGGGAACAATGCAGTATGGAAATTCCTCTATTCCTAAGTCATAGGTGTGTATATAAGAAAACTTCATGGGGAAAAATGTAGCTTTTCTACATTCCCATACTCTTTAACATGAATCAATTGTATGTAGAATGGATACTTCCAGGAAGACATAAAAGTTTGAAACAGGGCACATCTACACATACATATTAATGTGATGTAATAAACTTTGGTGTGTATCATATTGAAGTTTATTGCTCCCGGCTTCACGTTTATACGAGTGCCTGGGATTGCACTGTGTTGAGCTGGGTTGGAGCAGCCCCAGCTGGCAGAGGTCCAGGGGGATCAGCCTGCCAGGCCAGGGCTGATGCCCCATGGCTCAACGTCCTTCAGAAGGGCTGGCTGGGGCACAAGGGTGCTTCAGAGCAGGACTAGCCAGAAGGCAGCTCCCACACTGAAGCACCCTTGTGCCCCAGCCAGCCCCTCCAGTGTCTCCATGTGCGCTGTTGCAGAATGTTTTACTCCACTACCGGACAGTACTTATATTTCCAAGTACTATACTGCTGCATAGTAAATTAGTTTACTCCAGCCTAATAGGGCTGCACATGTAGACCCGCAATGTTTACTGTGCAGCTAATTAATCTACTGCACAGTAACTATCTCATGTAGATGTGCCAACAGTGCTTTATTTTGATCCATGTACAGATAATTTTGTTTTCCCTCCCTTGAAACAGTTTTCAGGATCAGAGAAATATTTTTTCCTGAAATGTAGTTGCTGAAAATGCTGCCCCACAGTGCTATGTACTTTCAGGAACAGGAAATCTCAGTAAGGTGGATTCATCAAGCAGAAGTGCCAATTCATAGACAGATCTGCATAGTAGAATTGTATTACCTAAGCACCTTCTAAACAATAACTATTTCATTCAGTGCATACAGATTAACCACTGGTATAAATAAGTATTCCATATTTAACTCCCTGTATGTTACATTGAAAATGCACTTTCTGGTGCATTTTTGGTTAAAGTAACATCTCTATATATGCAGCTGAACTGAATGGCTGCTTTTCTAGACTCTACACTCTGAGTCACTCATTGTGACCAAACAGAAATCTGTATGGTCATATCAATCAGTAATTTTAAAAACCATGGAAGTGTACTGCTTTCCAAAACCAAAACATTGCATGTTCTCTGCTTTAATACATTAAAACACAAAGCTGTTAAATCTGGTGACACACTGCAATTTTTTTCTTAGAAGACAAAAGTTAAAACTGGCACAGAATCAAAGCCAATGTGCTCCTCAAAGCAGAGGACTGTAATCAGGCCGATACAGATTACTTCCCATCTTAATGTCAAGTAGGAATGACAGAGAATTTGGGGAATGATGAGAGAGATTTTTCAAGTTCTAAATGTTTGTGAAGAAACTGTATTCCCAAATAAAAAGTTGTCCTTATATTACAGAGCCTTGTAGAATAAGGTTCTGGTCCTGGGCCCATTGAATTAAGTGGTTTAACAAGATGTAGAATTAAGGCATAACTTTTCATGCTTCATTGTAACCAAGGAAATGTGTCTATGGAAATAGATGATATCAGTAGCATAACAAAACCATAGGTGATGCCTAAAAGGGGGCCTGGAATAAAGCTAGGAGGCACCTCACCCTCCTGTCCCTCACCTCCAGTCTTTCATCCTTTGTACCTTCCCTGCAGTAGATGTGGTGGTAGGGAAGGCAGAGCAGCAGCAGTGGTGCATGGTGCAGAAGCAGCAGCTGTAGGTTTATTGTTGCAAGGGGAACTATCACCTCCTTTTTTGCTGCCTAAAATCAGCATTATAGGGTATGTAGAGACATTCAGGGAGGTTAGGGGGAAGTTAGATTGTGTTAGAAATTGTCACCCGATCTAAGGGATGCTGGACTAGTGGGGGGCTTTGGGGAGATTGGGGGGCAAATGGGGTCCACAGGAGGGTTTGGGGGAGTTTGGAGGACAAGTACAGTCCACAAGGGAACTTAGGAGGATCAGAGGGGGAAAGAAGGGCCCACAGGAGGGATCAGAGGGGCAAGCGGAGTCCACATGGGGACTTGGGGGGGATCAGGGGTCCACTCCGGAAGCCAGAGCAGTAGGCACAGCCACAATAAGCAGCCCCAACTGGGGGAGTGCCCCCAGCTGTGAACAGCTGGAAACCCATCCACCCAGGCAAGGTGGAAGAGCCCACCCCTGCAAGACAGGGGGTTAAGAGCAGTCAGAAGAAACTTTAGGAGAGGTCTCTCAGGGGTGAGGGGCCAGCACACAGATGGCATGATCCCTGGACGGGCTTCCCCCACCTGGCCAAGGCTTTAGGGCCAGATTAGGGTTTCTGAGGCACCAGGCCTGGACCATGGGGGATGGACCATGGAGACCCCAGAGGCCCAGAACAAGATAAGTGTAGCTCTTTTTATTTATTGTTGTTATTTTGTGTTTTCAGTTATAGACCCAGGGCAGGGAACTCAGAGCCTGGGGAGAAGCCCGTAGCCTGGAGGCAAGCCTCGGGCCAGCTGCTTGGGGAGGCCAGGGTCAGTGGATCCACAGCCAACCCACAGCAGCTAGAGTAAAAGGCGGGGGGGGCAGTACACTTGACCCAACATGCCCAGCAGCATCCCTCCGGGGTCAGGGCTGCCTGCCTGACTGTTCAGAACTTACACAAGTGCTGCAAACCTAGAGCACACGCTTTTTGCAATAACAATCCCACAAGACCCTGTTCCCCATTTCTGGTCCTTCTGCATTCTATTTCCTGTTGCCATTGCCCCCAGTTAAAGAGAAACCTGGGAGGAAAGACAAGTAGTCTACAAACTGATTTCTAGAAAGGCTCTCCTTTAAAAACAGAAAGCACAATTTGTACCCTGTTGGTATGGGCTAGAAGGCAAAGCATAGATAGGGATGGATAGTTTACATGGCTCAGGTTGGTTCAAAGCAATCATGAGGGTCAACCCTAAATATCAATATAACATACCTCAATCTTGTGTTTGGTTTCCACACTTGGGGTTGGGCATCTAAAAGTTAGGCATTGTGACACTTGGTTCTTTTATTGACTTTAGTCATATGTTCATATCTGTGTGATACTCAACTCCAGACAACTGGAGGTATATCTGAGCTGAACAAAACTGTCTGAAAGTGGCTTTTCTATATAACAACATTTACTGCACTAGCCTGAAACATTCAGATATCCTTATTCATTTCATTTATAACCAAAAAGCATATTTAAACCTACCTGCTTGTGGATGAAATACTTGAGTATCAGTTCCCTGTTAATTCCTGACCTTTCTTTCTAAGGACCTAATCAAATGACCATTGAACACAGTGAAAACACTACTGTTGACTTCAGTGGTCCTTGGATCAAGCCCTAAAAATGTAGTATTTACACTCAATGGAAAAAGCACTGAAACATTTTAGAATAAGTGAAAATTTATAGTGGAATCCCTATGTAATTATGTATTCCACCTACTTGAAAACCTACACAACTCAACACAATTCATGTTATTATGATGATTACCACTGGAAATAATTATCCTCTGCTTCATTTAGTAATATGTTACCAAAAAAAGGAAAATTTTGGTGGGAGACCTAATAGAAAACAAATCTTCTAACTGGAATGCTAATTACATTTACCTTTGAAATATCAGTGAGGATTTCCTCAGATTTGGGGGTCAGCTTATCTCTGGCCCCTCCATCAGTGTACCAGTCATAGGGAGGTGAGCCTCTGCAAAGATTAGGAGTAGTCACAGTACTTCTGCTCAGGAAAAGTGCAGGAACTGTTCCCACTATGGGCCAAGAGAGGACATCCTCCTGAAAGGAGCCATTGAGTCAGTGGGGCTATACAGTCCTATGGATCTACCTACCCCAATCCAAGGTATTTTTCAGCTTGCATACTCACCTGTGTGTGTTGATAAGGGATCTGGTGATCTCAGCACTCTCCAGCTGTCATTCTTGGGCATGCCTGTGCCCTAAGCACATATTTAAAAACAGTGGCATGAGGCAAGTGCAGAAAAGGAGTAAGTAGGTGATACTCTCCATAGCACCATTCAACAGTAAAGACGTGACCATAAAGGCTTACCATGAAACTTAGCATGGCACTGTTGGCCAGTGCCCCAGTATTCAAAACTGAATGTTATTGCCCATCATATGGGCAGTCACAATCTCTAGTACAGCAGAATAGCAGACTTGATGGACTGTGTTCATATTTGCTGCATTTGAACATCTTTTTTTTTCCTTTTGGATTTTTCTTGCCAATAAGATTCTCCTTCAACTTCTATACATTTTAGTAAAACTGCTCAAGCCAAAAGAAAGGTGACTAAATAAAAAGGAAAACAAAAAAGGAAATATTAATATAATAAATATAATGTGAATACGTGTGTGTATAATTCAATGTATAAGATTCAATATACATATGTTTATGTATATATAAGTTTTGCATTATTTCAATAAACAAATGTTCCAGAGCACAATCTGTACTGTATGTAACAAACAAAGTAGTATTTGCTTTTTAACCTTAAGTTTTAACGAAGGTGATTTTTTTTTACAGGACTCTAAATATTCAGAAATGTGTCCATTTTTTTATTTTAGGGGATAAGTTTTCTCTCAATTATTAACTGAAGAATGGAATTAATCCATTAACTTATATTTATGCACAATAAATTATTTTAAAAATATTTTTGTGGATTTTTTCAGTGTTAAAAGACTTACTCTTGCATTTTGTGATTATGTACCACTACAATCAAAAGTCTGGGTTTTGTTTCCTATGATCTTCTGGTCCTTGTTAAAACACCAGGAATTTCAGTGATGAACTTTGAAGACTGACATCTGCTCTCTGATTTGCCTCTCACCCAACACTTTTTACTTTTCTCTTCCTATTATACACTAGGAATAGAGGAGCTGTGGCTGCCTTTTGAGTGGGAGATGAGGCGAATCAATCACTTGTCACTCAACAGAAGCAAACTAGTCACAGATGATGAGTGGAGAGTTATTGATTTCTCCCCACTCCCTTGCAAAGGAACAGCTGTTCAAACTATACAAAGCAGAGAAGTCAGAGAGGAGAACCTGCTTTCAAACTGGGGCCATAGTATGTGCTGCACAAACATTGACACAGTGTCATACCAGGAAATATGGACTAGTGTTTAAGGTGGAGCCTGGGTCAGAATTAATTATAACTAGAGGGTAAAACTTTGTAATTCTAGACTGGGCTTTGACATTACTTTCCAGTATAAACTTTAACAAAGGATGTACACCCTCTGCCTCAGTTTACTCAACTGTACAGTAGCAGGGAGGCTGCTCTGACATGCTGTAATTACAGCACATAAGAGAAGACCTGATTCATCTAATTAGCAGGCTCCAGCCAGCCTCTGCATTTCATGTATCAGTGTCCCTGCATTCAAAATGGTGGCAGGGGTGCTTTAACTGAAGCTCATTCAACAAGCTTTAGTTAAAGCACCCCTGCCATCATTTTGAAATGTGGGAATACACACGCTGATACATGAGATGCTGCAGGCACTTTAATTAAAGGGGTTCTCAGAACCTCTCTAATTGAAGCACTCCCGAGCATGTGTAAAAATTCCCATTCATAGATTAATAGATATTAGGGGCTAGAATGGACTGCACAAGATCATCGGGTCCAGCCCCCCCTGCACTTGGGCATGAAAGACTGCTGGGGTCAGCTGGCCCCAGCAAGGTGGGTGTCAAGACGCTTTTTGGGTGACTGTACCACTTCTGGGGGGAGTCTGTTCCACACCCTTGACACTCGACTTGTAAAGTTTTTCCTGATGTCCAATCTGAAGCAATCTTCAATCAGTTTGTGCCCACTGTTTTTTGTCTTCCCTTGGGGTGCCTTGGTGACATATACTTCTAGGCTGCCACCAGCCTCTTCTCCAGGCTGAACAGTCCCATGTCTTTCAGCCTCTCCTTATATGATCTGCTCTCCAGACCTCTAATCATACATGTGGCCCTCCTTTGAACTCTCTCGAGCTTCTCCACATCCTTCCTGAAGTATGGCGCCCAGAACTGGACACAGTACTCCAGCTGCGGTCTCACCAATGCCGAATAGAGTGGGAGGATGACATCCTTAATCTAGCTTGAGATGTATTGATATATGCATGCCAGTATTTGATTTGCTCTGCCAGATATGGCATCACATTGGTGGTTCACATTCATTCTTTAGTCTATCATGATACCCAGGTCTCTTTCAGTGGAGGTGCTGGCAAGTGTAGTGCTGCCGAGCCTGTAAATGTGCTACAGATTATTTCTCCCCAATGGAATGCTTGACATTTCTCCATATTAACCATATTCTCCAGGTTAAGATCTGCCTACTTCACAAGCCTGTCCAAGTCAGCCTGTATTGCCAGCCTGTCCTTGAGCATGACCATGCTTCCCCACAAGTTGGTGTCATCCACAAATTTTGCCAGTTTGCTTTTAATACCTGAATCCAAATTGTTGCACTGGTCCAAGTACTGAACCCTGAGGGACGCCACTGGTCACCTTCTGCCATGATGACTCAGTTCCATCTATTAATACTTTCTGCGTCCTACCTTGGAGCCAGTTACCTAGCCACCGGAATATAAAATATTTGAGACCGCATTTTCCCAATTTTACTATGAGGACATCATGGGAGACTATGTCAAAGGCCTTTTTGAAGTCCAAGTATATGACATCAACTTCATATCCCCTATCCAGGTGGCAAGTTACCTGATCATAGAAGGAAATTACGTTGGTCAAGCATGAACTGCCCGCAGTGGAGCCATGTTGGCTCTCCTTTAGAATACTGCCTTCTGTTAGCTTATGAATAACGGAGTGTTTGATATTTTTTCCAAGATTTTGCCAGGGATTGAGATCAGATGGATTGGCCTGTAATTCCCTGGGTCCTTCTTTTTGCTTTCTTGAAGATAGGCACCTCAATGGCCCTCTTCCAGTCTTCTGGGACCTCTCCCAAGTGCCATAAGTTTTCAAATAACTTCACCATATGTTGCACAATGATGTCAGCCAGTTCTTTTAGCATTATTGGGTGTGGTTCATCTGGTCCTGCTGACTTGTAGATATTTAGACTCTCTAGGTGTTCCCCCATAAGATCTCCACCAACTATGGGAGGGTGATCATCACCACCTTGATCGTACTGTATCCTGTCAAGCACGCTAACACCCATGGACTCTTGGAATACCAATGCGAAATATTCATTTAGGAATTCAGTTTTGTCCTGAGTGTCGGTTATCAGCTGTCCCATTTTGTTCATCAGGAGCCCTTTGCTTCCCTTATTCTTTCTCTGACTTCCTGCATATCTAAAGGACTTTCTGTTGTCCTTGATTCTGGTTGCCAAGGTGTATTCAGTTTGTGCCTTTGCTTTCCTAATCTGTTCCCTACAGGTGTGGGTTATTGCTGAGTACTCCTCTTTGGTGGTAAATTCTGAGTTCCATCTCCTGTAAGCTTTTTTTTTTTTAATTTTAGGAGGTCCATGACTTCCCTGTTAAGCCAAGGGGGTCTCCCAGCCCTTTGCTGCCTTTCTTAGAAAGGGAATGGACTTCCTTTGTGCTCCTAGGATCACTTCCTTGAGAAACAACCTCTCTTCTTGTGTTCCCTTCTTCATCAGACCATGGTCCAGCAGGGCCTCACCAACTAATCTCCTAAGTTTCTGGAAGTCAACTTTCCTAAAATCAAGGATTTCTACCCTACTGACTGATTTCCCTGACTTACGGTGGATGGAGAAAGTGATCACCTCATGGTCACTGTTGCCCAGTTTCCTTTTGATCCTCAGGTTGCTCACTATATCACCCCCTTTGGCCAGAACCAAGTCTAGGAGTGCCTTGCCTTTGGTCGGCCCATAGACTTCTTGAGTCAGATAGAGCTCTACAATTCAAATGAGGAAGCTTTGTGAGTGATCAGATCTTGCTGTGTGCTCATCCCACAAGATGTCTGGGTAGCTGAAGTTACCCATGATGACCATGCTCCGAGAGCATGCAGCCTCTGCCAGTTCTCTAAAGCAGAGGTTCTCAAACTGTGGTCCGCAAGCTCCATTCAGGTGATCCGTAAAAAAGGTTGCGGAACAATCGAGAATATCTGTAGTTGTAAGGTAAGACTACTGACATTAAAATATGAGTTGTGTACTTTGATTTGTAGAACAAAAAACAGTTCATTAGGTGGTCCACCGAGACCCTCAGCAAATTTCAAATGATCTGCAAAAAAAAGTTTGAGAACCACTGCTCTAGAGAATTCCTCATCGAGCTCTTCCTCTTGGTGTGTAGGTCTGTAGTAAACTCCTAGAGTCATACTGCCTGCTTCACAAGGATTTTGTGTGCTGTTGGCTCCAATAATGTACCAAGGCTTTAATTAATTATGTAAATTAAATATGGAAGGTGCTAGCTGAAGCAAAGTGTTACTTTTTATGAGGACATAGTACTGTTAGATTCAAATAAGAATGCTGCAGACAAAGAGATGAACAGATTTATAGGACAAAATTTAAACCTGTATCTGATACAGTCCAGTTAACTATGGGGAAGTCAAGAGTATCCTGCTCATCAGCAGACAGAGAGTGTAATCCTGCTCTTACTGAAGTCAGTGGCACAGCACACACTTAAATGGTGCAGGTTCAGCCCTCATGGGAAATGGCACACAATAATGTCCCAGAACACTGACATAATCAGTTGATGTTTTCATAATGGAAAATATTAGTAAGCAGTTTTCTGACTGACAGAGAAAAATTGAAAATAATGTGTATGGCATATTGTCTGGCCATCTGCAGAGGCAGTCAGATCATTGTTAATTGGTGACCAAAAAAATTTATTGAAAAGATTATTTGCTGACAATTTTCAGCTAGCTGAACTAATGACAACACTGTTGTATCATGTTACTATTGAAAAGAAATATATGTAATTTAGGACTTATGCCCAACAGGGCTTTGATAAAATGGATTTTCAGGTTCCATTTATGATGGCCAAGGGCAGCCAGGTGTATTTCAGTGTACCTTGATTTACTGTCTGATCCTGGCCAGCAAATGCATGTTGACCTTATGTATGTTTTCTTTCACTGTGGCCTCCAAGCAAAAAAAAAAGAATGTTTATTTTCCTCCACAACAAAGGAAGGTGTACACTAAGTTGGTGTCTACAAAGCTACCTTATACTTTTGATTCTTCAGTCATCTTCACACTTTGTCAGAGACAGGATTTCCCATATATTTTTATCTGTGGCCAGAACTTTCTGGGGACACATATAGGTGGACATTTCAAGCAGTCACTGTGAGCTCCCCTGGCACTTTTGGTAATAGTGACTTTTTGTAATAGCGAACTCTATGCCACAAATTCCTCATTTCTTTTTCTGTAGTGTGCTTTTACTGGCCCCAGGAGCAAAAGTTGGATCAAGCTGTTTCACAGTTACATGATGCTCTGGAAATTTTACAGGTCTTGAACATAGGTATATATTTTTAAATAGTTGGCCTCCCTGGCTGACACTGTCATGGATCACTCATAGCACCAGTGGCATAAATGGACAAATCTGGTGGGTCTTCACTAGAGGGAGTAGAAGGCAACTGTCCTGTTAGTCCTAATCCCAACTCAGCCCATTTATCCTTTTGGCTTGCTGCAAACTAACTCCCTCTGACTTGCATTAATCTCTGGACTGACAGAGCTCTGAATCTAGGGGAAGAGAAATGGAGCTACAGAAGTGTGTGAATACTTGCTTTGTGCAGCAGATTTATATTCAAAGGGTCCCCACAATTTGCAGCACAGAGATGGGAAAGGGAGTGACCCTCCCCTCCCACCACCACCACCACCACCAAGATTGCACATTTAATACATGTTGAGCAGTATGTTTAACCAAGGTTGCCAACCCTCCAGGATTGCCCTGGAGTCTCCTGGAATTAGATATAAACCAGGAGATTACTGGGAGTCACCTGGGAGATAAATAATAGACAAGGGCAGTTGGTGACAGATAGGAGAGACAAAGTAGAGCTCTTCCATGGGTTTTTGCCTCTGTATTCTTGAACTCCGATCTAGACAAATCTCCTAAATGCATTACTGACAGAAGCCCATCAACTGTCAGCGCTGACCTAGTAAAGAGACACTTGGAGGGGCTGGATGTGTTTAAATCAGTGGGACTGGATAAGCTCCATCCAAGGGTGCTGAAAGAATTAGCCAGTGTCATAGCAGAGTCACTGGCATAACTGTTTGAGTACTCATTGTGCTCAGGTGAGGTCCCAGAGGACTGGAGAAGGGCCAATGTGGTCCCTATTTTCAAGAAGGGGAGGAAGGAGGACCCGGGTAACTAGAGACAGGTTAGTCTCACCTCTATCCTTGGGAAAACCTTTGAAACAATTATCAAGGAACACATTTGTAGGAGTCCAGCAGGTAATATAATGCTGAAGGGCAACCAGCAGGGGTTCATAGCAGGTAGGTCCTGCCTAACTAACCTTGTTTCTTTCTATGACCAGGTCACTAAATGCAGGTCAAGGTAGAGGTCATCTACTTGGACTTTAAGAAGGCCTTTGACACAGTATCCCATCCTATTCTTATAAACAAATTGAATGGCTGTGCCATAGACGATTACACAGTCATGTGGGTGACAAATTAGCTTAAGGGTAATACCCAGCGTGTGGTGGTGGACGGGTTGGTATCAACATTGAAAGATGTGGGTAGTGGGATCCCCCAAGGCTTGGTCCTTGGGCCAGTGCTGTTCAATATCTTCATCAGCGACCTGAATGAAGGTGTGGAAAGCACTCTGTTCAAATTCACAGATGACACCAAACTATGGGGCAAAGCAAACACACTGATGGAAAGAAACCAAATCCAGGTGGACCTGGACAGGTTAGAAAAGTGGGCAGAGAACAACAGGTTACAGTTCAACAAGGACAAGTGCAAGGTGCTGCACCTAGGGAGAGGCAATCATCAGTACACCTATAGGCTGGGGGATGACCTTCTTACAGCACAGCGGTGAAAAGAGATCTCAGAGACTGGACAAGCACCTGGCTGGGGTCACATGACCCCAGCACTTTTCCCTGCCACTGGCAGGGAGTCGGATTCGATGATCCTTTGAGGTACCTTCCAACCCTAGCATCTATGAATCTATGATAGGGCATTCATTAAAATAAATATTAAATGTTGAATCTGATTTATACAGTATTCTAATGGGTTTTTTAAATGTAAGAGTAATGTACATTTGCCTTCCTAATGTAAAGTCTATACATCACCATTATGTTATTATGTCATGTGATGAAAATTCCTGGAATAGATTCAAAGAGAGTTGGCAATCTTATGTTTAACATTGTACAAAAAAATGAAAGAAGGCCCAATTCTTCTCTATACAATTTCTTCTGAAAGGCCTCCATATTATGAGGTTCTCTCTAAGGTGCCTAAGGTCAGTGGGCTCTGTAGGAGTTCAGTAATATATAAGAGATAATCCACACCTTGCAAGGTTGAGCTCAAATTACACACCAATCTTATTTTACATGAAGCTTTCTCTTTCGGAAGGAAACCTACCTATGGAAAATCAGCAAAATCTTTTCCTAGTTATATGATTTGCAGCCCATGTATATAAAGTTGGAAGGAAAAAGTTCATGGAAAATTGAAGAAAGAGGCCATAAACAATTCGAGTTCTGTTGAACCTGAAATGTGAGCCAATAATAACCTAAATGATTTCAGGAGCTTTCAAGAGCATATCCCCATCTTCTTCAGCTAAATTAAAATGAAACCACATGCTCAACTGTGCTTAAGCAAAAATAGTTACCATGGTTACAGTGGAGTTATTCTAAATGTAGTACAGTATATGAAATAATCAGCTAAAATGACTATGTACAAAACTGATGACAGCTGGGCATGCAAGTTAAAAATACCTAGTAAACAGAAAAATCCCACTGTAAAAATAATTATTCAGGGTTTATACTGCTGCCTTTATTACATTATGATTAAGATGACAGTAATGGGGGAGGAAGGGTGTTTGAAATTTTATCTAAAGAATGTTTAGTGCTATTTATGGAATGTTGAATACAAGGTAATACAATAATACGTGTAAACAAATTAATCACATTCTAGTGTAAAAGACAACACGACTGCTTGTTATAAGAAATGCCATTTGGGAGGCATAAGAAAGATTAACCAAAGAAAGTACATTGACTGATACAGAGAAAAAAATCATACAGACAGTATTTTGCAGACAAGATGCATTGTACAATAGAGATTGTCCAGTTCAGGTCAGAGATGCCCTTTCCTGTTTCCATGGCAGAGAATAGCATCCAAGTTGTTAACAAAAGATTCTCAGGAATTGCTACTATTCACTGGAAAGTAACCTGGCTAATAAGGTTGACCCCTTTAAGATGGTCTCATCCTTACCTTTTGTCATTAGTCCTCTTTCTTGATCTGTCTCTTAGATCCAAATTCTACCTTTAGATATACAGAAGACAAATTGTATAGCTGAGGGAGGTGATATCTTTTATTAGACCAACTAGATTTTTGCAAAAAAAAATCTTTCTTTGCAAGCTTTTGGGCACAAGCACTCTTCTTCAGGCATAGGAGAAAAGACTATAAAAGTTCTCCCAGGTAGAAATAAAAGTTAATATTTCATAGGAGAGTTGAAGGTGTGGTAAAATCTCCTGTTTGGTACAGTTTATTTTATGCAGTTTAGACTCAGAGAAAAGTTGGTCTGTTTACCTCAAAGTTGTTTGGTGGTAAGCAGGATGTAGTCCTGTTTCCTTCTGGTTATGATGTTTCATATTTCAAAGAACAGTAAAAAGATGGAATGCTTTTCTGGGCAGGAATTTCACCACATAAGAAATGTCACGACCTCAGCACATAAGAAATTCACACACCCGCACAAGTAAGGATTTTTTTCTTTCTCTAGTTATATCACTTGGGCATTCC
>NW_005842520.1:267785-277570 GCF_000455745.1 Alligator sinensis
GCATTTTCCTAACCTAGAGTAGGGGAAATTATTTTAGTAACTTCAAATAATGCTGGATGAAAAGCTGGATGGTACAGAATACTGGAGGTAATAATATTCTAGTTGTTGGTTAGTCTCTTAGAATTTTGTCAAAGATTAATGGTCTGGAAAACATGATTTATGAAGAAATGCTGACAGAATTGGGGTTATTTGGTCTGGAAAAGAGAAGACTGGAGAGGGGATTTGATGATAGTCTTCAGATACCTGAAGGGTGGTTATAAAGAGGATGTAAATAGCCTTTTATCTCTGGCTGTAGGGTACAGGATGAATGTCTTCAAACTGCAGTAGGAGAAGTTTAGGTTGGAGATTCAGAGGAACTTCCTGTCTATGAGGGTGGTCAGGCATTGGAACAGGCTGCCTACAGAATTTGTGGGCTCCCATTCCTGGAAGTTTTCAAGAGTAGGTTAGACTAGTTGGATAGTTTAGTCAGGGATGATGATGCCTCAAGCAGGGGGCTGAATTAGATGACCTTGTGAAGTTCCTTTTAGCTCTGCTCTCCTACGAACATGTGAGAAGTGCCTTTGGATAACTGAGTCACCCTCTGATACCCTATTTCAAAAACTGGAGTTATTTAAAATAAACTGGAAATGTCAGAGATCAAATCCAAAATGGTTAATTATTACTCAGTATGGCTGGGAAAAGGAAGGCTGTGTACTGATGTAATTACTTTTTTCTCTGAGTCTTAGGGAAGTGATATTAGATCACAGATGCTATTAGTTAATATCAGTTGATTGTTTATGGTGTCCAAATTAGCTGAGCCTTAGTAAGTATTAATAGACTACTGAAAGGCAACCTTTGTTTTGCTCTCAATTAATTTTTTGACTACTGGTGAAAGAGACAGAGTTTAATTTTTGTATTTTAAAAGTTCAAGTTTTTTGCCCTGTGTGGCAAAGAAAACAAAGGACATGAGAATAAAATGCAAACTTTGAAGGGTAACTTTAGCTAGGGTTACCATACTTCCAGTGTCAAAAAAGACAAGACCTGGGGGGGCAGTGATATGCCCCTGCCCCTCACTCCCAAGCCACAGCACCCCCCCCCAGCCCTGCTGCTGCCCCTCACTCTTGACCAACAGAACCCCACCCCCAAACCATGTACGTGCCCCTCACTCCTAACCTGCAGCCCCCGCTCCTCCCCCCATCCCTGCTGATGCCCCTCATTCCTGACCTGGAGCCCCCTGGCCCTCCCTGTGTCCTGTGCTCCAAATCCACAGTCCCCTGCCCCATTGGTGCTCCTCACTCCCAAGCCACAGCCCCCCAGCCCTGCCAGTGCCCCTCACTCCTGACCTGCAGCCTCTTGCCCCCCACAACCCTACCAGTGCCCCTCATTCCCAACCTGCAGCTGCCTGCTCCTCTCCAGCCTTGCCAGTGCCTCTCACCCCTGTCCCACAGCCCCCTGTCCCCTGACTCCCCCCACCATCTCTGCTGCCCACAAAGCTTCTTGCTGCCCCTGAAGAGCCCCCCCAGCCCCTTCCCCTGCTGGAGGGGCAGGCAACTCCCCTGCCTCCTTGCCCTGCTGCAGCCTCAGCACCGGCAAGCAGCCATCCCCCTTGCACACATGCACATGGGCTGTGAGGAATGGAGGAGGGGCATCACGGTGTCTACTCAGAGGGCCCCAGCAGCTGCAAGCAGTTAAGACCAGGGCTTGGGGAGTGTGTGAGAGTGAGAATGAGAGCAAGGCAACTCCTTGTTGGGACAAGCCAGGAAGTGCTGGGAAAACAGAGGCAGAGCAAAATCCTGGACACTTGCTGATATTTAAAAAAACTGCCCAGACAGAAATAGGAAGACCCAAAAAGAGGGCATGTCTGAAAAATCTGGATGTATGGTAACCCTACTGTAGCAAATTAGGTGCTGCCCAGCAACTTCTTTGCTAATGAAGTTGTTTACATTTCAGTTCCTCTGCTCTCCTTTTCCCTGAAGAGAGCTTGTCAGTGAGCCAGATCACGGACAGTCGGCCCACTTCCCCACTGTGGGTGATAGAAATAAACCAATCCAATAAGGAAGTACAGGTTGACTGAATGGGCTGTAAGGTAAAAAGAAAGTTGCCTGGAGCATCAGGGTTAGAGAATACTAATCAATGGGTCAATGTTTAGTCGGCAGCACTGGGCTCAGAGAGCAGTAATCAATGGCTTTATGTCTAGTTGGCAGCTGGTATCAAGTGGAGTCCCCCAGGAGTTGGTCCTGGGGCCGGTTTTGTTCAATGTCTTCATCAACAACCTGGAAGATGGCATAGAGTGCACCCTCAGCAAGTTTGCAGATGACAACAAGATGGGGGGAATAGTAGACATGCTGGGGAGTAGGGCTAGGATTCAGAGTGACCTAGACAAATTGGAGGATTTGAGCCAAGAGGAATCTCATGAGGTTCTGCAAGGACAAGTGCAAAATTCTGCACTTTGGACAGAAAAATCCCATGCACCGGTATAGGCTGAAGTCTGACTGGCTGGGCATCAGCTCTGCAGAAAACAGTGGACAATAAGCTGAATATGAACCAGCAGTGTGCCCTTGTTGCCAAGAAGGCAAATGGCATACTGGACTTCATTGGTAGGTGTGTTGCCAGTAGGTCAAGGGAAGTAATTATTAGGCCTGAGCAAATAGGGAACTATTCAATTCAGGTTTGGCCAATTTGGATGCCAGAGATTCAATTTAGAGATCCGAATCATTTTTCCGATTCAATTCAGCCAAATCGCTTCAAAAGATTCGGCGCCGATTCAGAGATTTGACCATAGAGTATAATGGGGAATCAATGAAATATCTATAACTTTGTTGTCTTTTAGCTGATTCAGACGAAACTTGAAGGAGTTGAAAAGCTGCTGAAAGCATCCTGCATATCAGGTTGCAAGATTATAGGTGTAGGGGTTTCTGGGAAACTGCACCTCAATATCCTGAAAGCAAAACTCATATCACATGTGTGTCTTAAGCCAAAGTGGAGTGAAAACTGTAGGCATGGTAGCTCTTGCTGAGGCCACAAAGCCTGCCAGCTGTCAAGGAGATAGGTGCAGGGGCTTCTGGGGCCCTGCACCTCTAGCTGCTGACAGGAAAAACCTGTGACATGGGTACTTGTGCAACTATGTCTGTCTTGGGGCACAGGGCAGGGGTCAGGGGGGAACTACTTCAGGCCTGGCTGCTAGGCCCTGCTGAGGCCACAAAGCCTGCCAGCTGTTAAGGTGATAGGTGCAGGGGGGTTCTGGCGCCCTGCACCCCTGGCTGCTGACAAGCAAAACTTGTGACATGGGTGCTTGTGCAACTGACTGTCTCTGTCTTGGGGCAGAAGCAGTTCCTGGCTCTGTATTGATTCTTTTCTGTCCTTAGTTTGTGGTTTTGTAGGTGTTAATCCTTGCTCATTAACTCATTATCCTCCCAAGCTACTGTGTATTGAGCTGGTCCCTGAGTGAATCATGATTGATTGGTAGCAGGGTAGCTTAGCAGCCAGGCCTGCAGTAGTTTCCACCCTACCCACCCCCCATGCCCCAAGACACAGTCCCACAAGCACCCATGACACGAGTTTTACCTGTCAGCAGCCAGAGGTGCAGGGCCCCAGAAGCCCCTGCACCTAGCTCCTTGACAGTTGGCAGGCTTTGTGGCCTCAGCAGGGGCTATCAGGCCTGCAGCTTTCACCCTGCTGCACCTTAACACACACAGTGTCACACACGTCACGAGTTTTGCTTGTCAGCAGCTTGAGGTACAGTTTCCCCCAAACCCCTGAACCTATCTCCTTGAAACTTGGCAGGCTTTGTGGCCTCAGCAGGAGCTACCATCCCTGCAGTTTTCACCCCACTGTGGCTTAACACACACACATATGACATGAGTTTTTCTTTCAGGACTTTGAGGTGCAGTTTCCCAGAAACCCCTGCACCTATCAGCTTGAAATTTGGTGCATGTCATGCTCACCGAATCTTTTCCGAATCTTTTCTGAATCAATTCGGAAAGCCTAAAGCTTCCAGCGATTTGATTCGGAATCATAGATTTGGCCTCCAAATCATCCAAATCATCTCCGAATCCGAATCATGATCTGAAGCTTTGTACCACAGCCCTAGTAATTATTCCCCTTTATTCAGCACTGGTGAGGCCACATCTGAGTACTGCCATACTCCCACCACCACCACCACTGCCAGCGCTTGTGGGAGCTCACTGTGCCCCCTCAGCCTCCAGAGGCACGTGGCGTTCATACCACCTCCCCTACACACACACACACACACACATTTTTGCACAATGACGATGTATATAATGCTACAAATGTAATGTCTGTCCATGGACTATCTATTCCACAAGAAAGCAGGTAAGGGGCAGTAAAAGAGAATTACTGCATCTGTCCAAACAAAAATGCCTGTTGATCTTGTCCAAGGATTGTGTTTGTGCTCATGTCTCAAACAAGAGAATTGTGGCCCAAACTTGGTGTGCCAGAAAGTACGGGTAAGGGGGAAGAGGGAAAGGATGAATGATAGGAGCAGGCTACTTGGGGGAAGGAGGGGGATCTATAATATGTTACTAATACCAGGAAGTTAATAAGCATAATGGAGCAAGTTTTACTATCATAGCACTTAACATTTCCTAGGTCCCTATGGTCCAATGTGGCACAGTTATGTCTTTCTTTTCTTGTTCCAGCAAACTGATCAGTAATGAAGTCAGAGTGATATTGCAACCTCCACCAGCTTCAGCTAATTCCTGACCAACACCTGCTGTGTGAGACTTGTGGGCTCTTTATCAGCCTCTCTGTCAGATGTCTGTCTTTCCCATCTCTCTCTCTCTCTCTCTCTCTTTGCCTTCTGTGTAATAAATCTGGCCAAGCCAAGCAAGACTGCATCTCTTACAATGCTGCTTTAAGTCTGTAACTAGAAAGAAAAGTAAAAATGGTGTCTTAAATAGGCTCACCTTAGCACCAGTTTGTTAGATTGGCTGCATAAGACTGTGTTCTGTATATGTCTTTTTCCCAACAGCCAGGTTGCAAATAAGATTTGGCACCAAAGCTTCCTTTTTGATTTCTGCTGTTTGTGGGGGATTTGGTTTTTTGTCTTTTTTGTTTTTTCTGTGTGTGTGTGTGTGTGTGTGTGTGTGTGTGTGAGCTCTGATTTTGAAGTCTGATCTTGATTCCTTGAATACTGTAGCTTCAAGACATCTTGAACAACATCTTATCTTTCCTGAAAAGGACAAATTTGCCCAATTTGTTCATCCTTGCCCAATTAAAAGACTCTAAGAGGGGTTTTTTTATACCACTAAAGGAAAAGGGTGTTTTAGGCACAGCTGTTCTGCAGTCACATAAAGATACTGATTTGTTAAACAAGATATTTATTACAAACTATTTGCAGGCACTAATTAAAACATATGTTAGTGTTTTGATAGGAAACTTTCAGGGACAGTTTCTAACTCATTCTCCTGATTCTTTTTCATAAATATTTAGGGAGTATTTAAGTTGTGTCCTTATGTCAGTTAAGACAGCACTAAAACTCCAAACTCTACTTCATGTGTGCTTACACTATTGCCTTATGCAATTTATAACAGATCTTTGGATGGTAAGTATTGGAATTAAGGTGTTGTCTCGTGGTATACTACCCTACAGCTAAAACGGCATAGTGTATAATAGCATCCTGTAGAGGAGTTCATTATACCATATGTTCTTGCATACAATATGCTCTGGAATACTTTGGGTGCATCTACACATGCAATTATTGTGACACAATAAACTCCAGAGCAGTTCAAGCCAAAGTAAATTGCTCTTGGATGCAATGTCTACACGTGCACCTAAGACAGCAGCAATTTGCACCAGGGTGAAACAGGTCCCCAGCTGGCTGGGCTGGGCTGGCCAGGTACACTATATGCCTGCAGTCAGCATTTACACATGCATGTCAATGCAGGAAATTACTCTGCTGTAAGATAGTACTGTCCTTGACAGTAAGATAGTACTGTCCTCAACAGTACTATCTTAGGGTGAGTTAATTAGTTTTCTGTACCCTAATACGCATGCATGTGTAGATGGTGATGTTTTACTGTAGAGCTAGGCTAGTCCACAGTAAAGTACACATGTAGATGCATCCTTTGTATTTGAAAGGTAGAATGAAGAAAAGAAGACCTTTCTTTTTAATAAGTAACCAAGTAGCAGGAGTTAGGGATCCAAACCTGCTTATTATTTTGCTCCCTATGAATCAGCTCTAGCTCTTACTCTTACTTTTGCTTTTGCCTGTAAGCAGCAGAACCTGACCACATTGAATTTTTTGCACTGCAATTTCCCACTCCAATTCCAAGCCTCTGGTTTATGGGGAAAAAAAAGGTGTGTGCTATATGCAAAAAAATGTGGTACTTGAAATAGGTGTCAGTTTCAAGTGAGATATTGTCATTTAAGTCTGATAAGCCTGATATAATCCTTGCTATATCGACTCCCACTACTTCAAATGTGTTGTTTGTCTATTGGCAGACAAGGTTCTTTGGGTAGATGTGATATCTTTTATTAGACCATCTAAATAGTTGGAAAATTTGTTCTTTGAAAACTTTCAGGCACAAACACCCTTTTTCAGGCATAGGAAGAGTCTGTTGGTGTTTGTGTGCTCTTTTGGGTAGAATAAAAGTCAATATACAAAATGCAGGTCTGTGGAAATGCAAATGCAGGGCAGTGAGAAATAGGGGGAATGGAAGACAATAGGTGTGAGACAGGTGGGGGCAGGGGAGGAGGAGGAATGTAGAAATGGTGGTAGAATGTAGCTGGTAAAATGCAGACAGGTTACCTAGGGTTATCAGATGGCAGGCAGGTTATAATGTGCCATCAATGCAATGTCTATATTTAGTCCATGATTTTTTGTATCCAGTAGATTTATGAAGTGAAGTTTGTAGGCTCATCTACAAAAGGTGTTTTGTAAAATCCCTTTGAGGATTAGAACTGAGAAACTGAAGAGAGAGTGTCCATTCACACAACATTACTATTCTCACTTTCACCTTATTCAAAGATATTTGGGTGGAAGCTTGGCTTTATGTTCCAATGCTATAGTTACTTTCTCTTGGCTAAGAGGGAATAATGGGCCACTCGTATTAATTGCCCACTTACTTAGAATAGCACAAACTGAAACAAAAATAACCAGCAGCCATCACTACCAATTCTGTCATTTTTCTTGTTTCTCAACAGGAAACTGCAATGAAATGCCCCCAGTTCCATATGACACTATGTGAGGGTATCATACAGTGATCAAAAGCCCTCTCCCATAACTTAAAATTGATAACTCAGTAAATACTCCAGGATTCGTCTGCTTCCATGGAGAAGTCAAACTATTGAAAAGATGCTCCCCTGAGGTAAGACTGTGTGTAATGTTTGTGTTTTTTTAATAGAATAGGTAGAGAAAAAAAGAAAGAATATGCCTTTGTAGCGTGTACTCTGTGAGTAGGTTCTTTAAAGCTCGATTCAGTATGTAGTTTCATCAGAACAGTCCCGTAGAATTAGAATACCTTTGTATTAGCGCTTGGTAATGATGGCTTTGGAGGTTTGCATTTCCTGTGGCATTTTTTCAGTCACAAAAGTCAAGTTACAAGTTTACTTAAGACTGCTTAAATATTAATAAAAATGATATTTAGTAGCTTGTGTTAGAGATCAATACTTATGTTCCACAGCTACCCTGAAATTCTTACAGTAGCTAGCACTTTTTCTAACTGCTGGAGTTACATGATTAAATGAGAATCTCTGATTTAATATCAATAAAAATTATTAGCCTTATGGTTTCAAAATGAAACTTCAAAATGGGAACCCTGAAAGTTCAGAAGTCACAGGGCAGATAAAAAGAATCCCAAAATCACTATTGAATAAAGTTCATTGTGTGTTTTTAAGCTATTGTCATGTTTTCTTGGGAGCTTGATTTGTCACTTTTGAATGCTCAAATTTGGTCATACAGCTTCAGTTGGAGCAATGGTGGAATATTCAATATATTATGGTAACTAGAATGACAGCCAGTAGCATAACTAGGGTTGAGAAAGGAACTCATTCTGGGTGCCAATTTAGAGGAGGCACAGGAACACTTGCCCCTGGGGAGCATGCATCACAGCATCAGCAGCTATGGTGAAGGGAGATTGTGCCATAGGAAAAGCAACCATAGTGCAGGGAGGACCTGGTCAGGTAAGCATCCCTCTCCCTCCTTCCCCCAGTCCCCTAAACACCCAGGCTGCAAAAACTTCTAGTTAAGCTTTCGGTGGCAGCTGCATAACTTTGTAGTCTTGCTTCCCTAATCACAATGCAAGCAACTCCCACTGCATCTGGTTAGGAGTGGCAGGTCCCAATCAATAATTGTCCAAGTTTTGGATTCCCATGTTGGAAGTGATTTCCAAAACTCTATACACACAGTTAGGGTAGCCAATTATTAGGTCCATCAGATAAACCCCACTACAGAAATTAGGTTGAAAATATTTTTTAAAAGGGGTTATCATTATTTAGGCTGCATTTCTTACAGAGAACTGAAAGATGCTTATGAAGAAGTGAACAAAAGTGAAATAATTCATTCAGTTCATTCTACCCAGATCACTTCCTTTTGCCTTGACTTTGGTTGCGTAAGTTCCAATGACTTCAGATGAATTACTTTTGAACCATCCTAAGTGAGGTTGTCATCAATCATTCTGTCGCTTTGTACAATGCTATTGTTACAAAGGATTTGTTTTCATGATTTCCTCCCTTGGTCAATAGGCATTATGATTGATTCACTTCTTATTGACCATTTAATTGGCAATGATTCTCTTATGTGGACAAATATAAAATAAGTTTGGAACACCAACTAGAAAAGAGGAAGGAAGGCTGGACCTGATGATCTTACATGGTCCCTTCCAGCCCTAAACTTCTGTGAATCTGTAAAAATCTGTGTAAAGTGGAACAGTCAGCCAAAATGTATACAAAGCAGTGTCCTAGCAGTTTCAGATATCTCCAGCCTATTGACCTAATTCTTTTTCAGAAAGTTTTTAATTAAAATCATTGCTTGAGCTATTATGATTCATCGGGAGACTTCAGCAATGGCAGAACTGACTTATGCAATAAAGAAAATAACATTTCAAGTACCATTAAACAAAAAGATTTTTTTCCTGGCCTTCTCTACTAGCTTTCTTTACCTAAAACAATTTTGGGGACCATTTGGGGAAAACTACCTACAAAAATAAACAGGTTAAATTGATGGCAGACCAACATAGGATATGAATTTAAATAACTGAATGTGTTACATAAAATGTGCTATATTGCATGTGCATGGAATTATATTGGGCTTTCAGATACAGAGGAACTAAATTTAAGTCTTTCTTTCTCTCACATGAAAGACAAAGGTGACATTTCATCTGCAGCTCTGTTGAGATATGTAATTTAGAGGAGAGATGTAAAGGTTTTTTACAACAAAATCATGGGTATTTACTTAATATCACTTAATATGATATATTTTAAGTCCTTTGTAAATATGCATACAGATCACCATGAACAACCAGTGCTCTGCAATATTCTGAAAGTTACTTTTCTTACTTTGTCGCTACCAGGGGGAGGCTGGATCCAGCCAGCCAAGGGTTCTATCCAGCCCATGGCAGGTCCCTTGGCCCCACCCTGCTCAGGCATAGTGGGGCAGCCCAGCCTGTGGTGTGCGTGAAGCCAGTCTGCCACCGCTGGGCATGCAGCAGGGTGGAGGCAGCACAGCAAATGGATTTGGCTTCCTGGCAGCCTCCGCAGCAGTGGCTCACTCTGCCCGGCTGCTGCTGCCAGTGTCCCTGCTGCTGTTGCTGGCTACAGGGCCGGTGCTGGGGGACCCCCCGCTTTCT
>NW_005842520.1:277580-296379 GCF_000455745.1 Alligator sinensis
CGGTGCCTGCAAGTGTCCCTGCTGCTGTTGCTGGCTACAGTGCTGCTGCTGAGGCACCCCAGTCTGTCTGCCCTGCACCCATAGCTGGGGTCACCAGATGGAGTGGGCAGGCAGGCAGGGTCTCCATGGAGACCAGCCCAGGACCCCTGTGAGCAGGACGCAGTCAGTCTGGTGTATGAGATAAGGCCATGGGCAGGTGGGGAGCACCGTCTGGGAGCAGGACTAGTAGGTAGGGGCTGGGGCTGGGATCATGGGGTGGTGGCAATGTGGGGCCAGGCCTGGAGTGGGGCTGTGATCTGCTCCCTGCATCTCCCTGCCTGCAGAACTGGCACCCATCATGGGCATGTGCAGGGAGTGGATCACAGCTCTGCCCCAGGCCCCATCCCCACACTGTCACTGCCCAACGACCCTGGCCCCATCCACCGGTCCTGCTCCCAAACGCCACTCCCCCCCACCTGTAGCTCCATCCCATCCATCTCGCTGAGCATGCCCTGCCTGCTGGGGGGTCCTGGGCTGGTCTCCATGGTGACCCCACCCACTTACCTGCTCTGTCCAGTGCCCCTGGCAGTAGGTGTGGATGTGCCCAGGCCCAGATAGGATCAATTCCCCTCTCCCAACTCCTGCTGTGCTAGGCCAGGTCAACAACCTCCTTCTCTCTGCCCCCCCCCCCCCCCAGCCCACAACAACTCATCAGAACTCCTTAAGTCCTTAAGTGGCCCTCCAGCCCAAATAATTGCCCACGCTTGCTCTGTACCCTTTGGACATTGACCCTCAGGCACATTTGCCGAGTTCAAGTACAGAATGGGGCAGAATCTGGGAAGGATATCTCTTGTTCATTGTATTAGGCTCTAACTAAGCCTGCATAACTTTCCTCTAATGTGGAATACTTCACCTGCAGCGCAGTGAAAATGCTTTAGAGGTAGTGTGCTAAGGAAGACCTGATTTACATAGTTCCCTAGTTATCCAAACAGAGGAATGGAGATCTTGCTAATTTGGCCCCTCTCAGGGAATGGGTAGAAGACAAATCTCTTAATCCAAAGACAAGGCACATTAGAAATTCTCCAGAAGAACATTTAAGGAGTTTCCTATCCTTATCTGAGTAGCACATGTAGAGAATAATATAACCCTATGCTGGGAACATAGACTGGTTTATCATCCTGGGATTATTGAGATTTATTTTTGCACAAGATGTTCTTTTTTCTTCTACTGCCAATAAAAAATGAGTCTGTCTACCAGCTCTATAATGTTCATCCCAGTGACAACAAACTGTCCATTCCTTCACTCAGCAAAACCTGAAAAATTCTGAAATGTTTTTAATTTCTAATATTTAATGTTGAATTACTGTTTTTAATTCTTGCTGTGCCTTAAGGCACCTTTAGACAAATGCTCTTTTTTTGGTTTTAGAGACTTCAGGTGTTAGCTTTTCAACTACTCAGAAATTAGCTGTTAACTATTTGCTTGTTGCCATTAGTACTTCATGATGTATATAGCTTGGTTCTATATATTTTGCATGCATGAGAAATGTATACAATCATTTCACAAAAATAAGCTTGTCATTGATTTCTGTTGTATTTTACAAAGCTGTGGTCATTCTTCTACAAAAAGAAAGTCATTGTCTGCTTTTCTGCCACTTTTTCAAATTTTAAACATAAACACTAAATGAGTGAAAGAGAAAGATGGTTCCATTATGGGATGGCATTTTAGATATTTTATACTCTTTCACTTTTCCTTTCAACCTGATTCTATGCTAGTTACGGTTGTAGATGCTGTGTATGTGTGTGCCTTTTCAACCTGTTAAACTTCCTGCCTGTCACTTTCTTTGGTCTGTTTGTTCCTGCTAGGACATGCTCATTGACCCTTATGGCTCTCTTCCTTAAACACAGAGGGGACTGCGGGGTTTCAGTTGCAGTTTCTTAAAAATATTTCTGATACGCATCCAAAATTTTTATAGTATAACGTCCCATGCATTAAAGGATTCTAATCAAAACCCCTTTGGGCTGTCACATATGGATGTAATAATTACTGCAAACTGAAATTTGTAACAAACTATTTAATCAACTGACACTGACATTTTCTATTTCTGAGTGTCTTTTTCTAATTATCTCTTAATTTAAAATAAAAAAATAACAAAATCCCTTGAAGTTGTTTCCCCTTTTGCTCTCAGAAAGTCAGAATTGTATGTGCTTTTTCCAATTCGTACTTTCTACATGATTCAAAGCAGACAGTGCTATAACTACAAGATAAGCCTTGCTTTGATGGGAAGGAATAAAGGATCTAAAGAGTACTATGGTGTAAAGTAAATACAGAAACTCACAAAGAGAGATGTTAAACAAGGGTGTGTTCATTCCAGATTCAGTCTCTGTCTTTTTCTTTCTCTTTCCCTAAGGAGCTTGACACTCACATAATACATGTGAACCAAACATAAAACAGCAGATGCCTTGCGGGCTTGTTTTCACCCTTGGCCAATTGGGCAAATCTACAAATATTTCCAAGCAAGTGTGGAAGGCCTTCTGCTAAAGTCTCTCTCTAGCAAACAGCTCTCTGAAGCTCTGTGTTCTGCTAGTGACAGAGGAAATGCCAGGGCAATTCTTAAATAAATGTGTCAGCTCCTGTAACTCATGATATTACTTACTGTGGCCTTAAGGAGATGGTAATGTGTTTTTTTCAGGTTTTTTAAGGAGCTACATAAGGCAGCATGTACTTGAAGTTTTAAAACTAGGAAGAAACTATCTTCATGGGCCTCTTCAAGTTTTTACATACTGCATGACCCCTCTGAACCTAGGTAAGAGAAGTTGTTTTTTAACACTTCAGAGAAAGAGAAGACTAATTAATCAACTTGAGTATATTACATGGGAATAATTTTAGCTTCCTTTTCCCAACATCAATCTTGTGACTCTCACGTGACAATTACTGAGGAAAAGTATGAATTAGACCTGGGACCACAAACTACATTCTATATAGCCAAGGTTTTATGCCACACACATTTTTTTCCTACATTTGAAAAAATTTCCACTGCATACTGCATTAGTCATGATTTATTGCCCAATTCTGCATCCCCTGGGGTCATGAGAGTTTTGCAATTGATTTAATATAAGAAGAATCAGGTCTTTAATCTCAGCCACTGTAAAATTCCATCAGGCAGAAAGAGTTTTACAGTATAGGAATTATCCATCCAAATGCATATTTGTTTCTCAAAACAATTTTAATCAATTAAGGATTTTTTGTTTACCGGAAAGGAATATAATCAAGTTCATCTCCTCTGAACCAGGAATTCACCTTGTATTTAAAATATTACCAATAGAAAGGTAATTGGGGAGGGGGGGCACAGGATGGAGGGAAGATGACTTGGTTATGTGCACTAAACTCCTTAGAAAACATAGGTTAATTGCTTATGCACATACTTCTCCCTCTCATCTCTCTTATACAGCCATCATCTCATTTTATTTTCCTGAATGCTCTGCCTTAATTTCCTGTAAATTAATAGCTGGAGGGAAAACTCATAATGACTTCTGTCTTATAATAATTCTTTCCTTGGAAGTCGCACACACAATCTTTCTTTATTGTGCTTTGAATTAACAATATAAGAAAAGTATACGTTGCTTTTCAAAAGAGCAACAACTGTTACAACAAAAAGACTGCTGTAGTGCACCAGTCACAGACACTTGCTCCAGAGTTAGATTACTCTAACTTTACTTACACTGTATAATGTCTTATTCCTTGAGTTGTTACACTGTAGTCAATTAAACCATTTACAGAGCAAAGAGCTAGTCAGCATGAATAGGGGCATGAGCATCTGTCCCTAAATGGTTCGTTCTTGTTTTGTGCAACACAAGGCAATTGTAATTAGAATATCAATCTGCTTGTTTTTTAATCAGTTGGATGTTACTTGCAGTGTATAAGGCTCTTCAGTGACTCTCCAGATTCCTCAAAGCCTTCCTGGAAATTCTGGCTGTCGCTGCTTCTCAGCAGTGGCCCAGGTATGTCTATGGAGTATGCTCCCTATCAAAATGGCACAAAGTTTTAAAGCAACTTAACAGGTTGGATGCTGGGAGCCTCATTCACAATGAGAAGCTATGACTCAGATGAATTCAATAAGTCTATTCTGATTATGCAGCGCTCACTTTAGTAAGGGTTACAGAATCTACCTCAAATACTTGCATGGGAAAAAAATCCGTAAAACCCTTTGACTTCCTTTTTGTTTGTTGTACCCATAACTAAAGCCTGTTAGCCAAGAGTCCATTCATTGCATGTGTTCCATTTCCCTTCTAGTGCCCAAGGCTAAGCAAAGTGTGTGTGTAGGGGGGAGAGGGGCAGGGGGAGAGGAATGAACTGCTAGTTTGTGAGGCCTCTGCAGTTGAAGGGACAGATAGGTTCTTGCACATGTAATGAAATAGACTGTTGCCTATGAAAGCTCTTACCCCTCTGAACCAGGTAGTCTCTGAGGTATCATCCTGCCTTATCTTCTGCCTGATTTCAGACTAACATGGCTAACCATCTCTATAAATCTCTACCTGAAGAACCAAACCTGATGGTTGGGGACACAGAGCCTTTCTATATGCTGTACGCTACAGCACTGGCCAGCAGAGGTAGCCAGGCATTATTGAAAGACTGAATATTAAGGAAATATTTGACAATTGTTTTTCATATACAGAACCCCTAAAATGAAAATGAGGTAACATCAAGTTTGAATTTTGTTTAGGGATGGATGTTAGGGTTGATATACTAGTATAAATCAGGAGTCCTTCTACAGAAAACAATGGTGTTACTTTTGCATAGACCACTGACAAGTGGCATCAGAATGAGAATTTTACTATACCTGCAGTCACAACTTCCAGTCCCAGCAGCTATGCTGTTGTTGATGGAAAGGAAGATAGATTAAGCTTTGTAAAACTTACTGTATGCATTTTCCCAATAAGTGCTGTGTAAAATGTTTCAAAAGGCAGACAAGACAAGGTACTATATATAAAAAAAAATATGTGGCCACCTAGATATCACAGCTTGAATCTAATGAATGTTTTGTTAGGTTTTAAAAGAATTTTGTGAGAAATGTGCCAGTGGTTGTGAACGTTATAACAGCCACACCTTTTCACTATTAAAATGTTCTGTTAAAAGTATCTATGCTAAACTTGTGCCATAGAGTTGAGTACTGTTTTACTGAAGTGTCAAATATATATGTAATTCTGAAGGTTGTTTCAACAGAAGCAGGGTCTAGGACAGAGCCACTGAGAAAAATAAATACAGATCATTGACAAGCCTAACCTCTTTTTGTTAAATGAAACATGAGTGTTCATTGTTTCTAACCTATGAACAGGAAAAATGCTGCATGTGTTAGATACTCACAGGATGGCTATTCACTGTCAATGAGATAAAGCCATGCAAAATAAAAATACAACCCTACAGTTGCACCAGGGAAGGTGATTATATAAAGTTCTGTTATACAAGGAACTAGTGACTGTGGCTAGAATCCTGCATACAGTTCTTGTCATGCATACTCAAGAAAGGTGAACTCAAGAGAGAATCGGTCCTAGGAAGCCCTACCAACTTGATCATGGAAGTGGAAACCTGTTTTACCAGAGAAGAATAAATGAGCTTGGTTCTTTTAGCTTAGCAAAGTGAAAGCTGAGAGGGGATATGATTGCTCTGTATAAATACATCTATGGGTAAGCAACAGAGAGGGAGGAGAATGATTTAGGCTTGAGGAAAATCTTGACACAATAATAATGAGGTATAAACTGGATACAAATAAATTCAGCCTAGAAATTGGGGAAAGATCTTCTACCTGAAACTATTTGAGATTCACAAACTAGTCTTTTTTGCACACTGAGGAGGCCAATTTAATAATCCTTCTTGGAGCACACCAGACACACACTGAGTTCAGCACAAAGCACAGGGGCCACAGTCACTTTCATTCAGTATCTTGTCAGTGATGATGGCAATGCTCTGGGGGCTCTAGGCTACTTTCTATCACTGGTCCCTGGATTTTCTGTTCCTTATTGCAAAGGGAGACTGTTTCAACAGGAAGTTGGCAAGTGGCCCTACCTCAGCCTTGTGGTTAGGCCCTAACTGTTAGGGCACTCTCCTGAGTGGTGGGAGATGTGAGTTAGAACTCTTTAGGTGCATCCAAATGAGCACACATGTGCAGTATGTGGCACTGCAAACTGCACACTAGGGCTGTGCAAAATTTTGCTGGCTGTTTCATTTTGATGCTGTTTCAACTTGTTTTGAGCTCAAAACAGTGAAATCGAGACGAAACAAAGGACTTTGAAACAGCCTTGAAATGAAACAAGGGCAATTGAAACATTTTGAAAGTTTCAAAACATTTTGAGTTTCAAAGCTCAAGCTGGGCTTGCCTACAGGGAAACAGAAAGTAAGGAGAGGGAGGGGGAAGAGGGGGGAAAGTGGGGAAGGGCTGCTCTCATATTTACTGTGTAACTGGCCAGTGACTGTGATCCTTCCCTGAGGTCCCTTCCAATCCCAGTGCTCTGGGGGAGGGATGGAAAAACAGCATAAAAGGCAGCATTGTTTGAACTGGCCTGCTTTCTGCCTTGAGGTCTGACAGTTACTGAGCTATCTTCCAGCATCTCAGGAGCGTTAGATAACAAAGGCTACTACTAGCATTGATTCGAGTGATTTCCTACTTGCTAGCCTAGCAAGTAAGATTCCACAATACCTTTTGCTTTCTTTTAGACCCTTTTATTTTATTACTATATTCATTGATTTATTATTTTCAATTTTATAATTATATTGCATATTACACTGTAGAATTTATATAGGAAGGGAGATACATTTATACCTTGCAGCATATATTATATACCTTATAAAGTTTATATAGAAACGCTGATACATTTATATATTTGTATGAAAACAAGACACTAAGAAACATACCATGAAGTGTGGTGGAAAGGCAGCTGGCAAGCTTTCAGGGAGGGGTGGAAGAGGGGGTAGAGGGAGAGGGGTAAGTTCCCCCCCTCCCAAACTGAGATGCAGCCTCTTTCCTACAACTAGCAGGGATGTGGCTTTCACAAGCAGCAAGGAGAGGAGAGCAGTGCCAGTGCCACTGCCTGTGCCTGAAACTGCATTCCCTCCAAGAGCACCACTCCCGCCCCCACCACCACCACCATGACAACAAGCACCAGCACCAGCATGACAGTCTTCTCCACCCCCATTTCACTTCCTATGCTGAGCCTTCCAGTGCCAAAGGAAGAGCTGGATCTGGATCCGAGTACCCTAGCAAGGGAAATTCTGGGGAAGGAGAGAGAATCAGCTGAGTTTGTGCTCCGCACCCCTCAAATTTCCCCTACAGCCAGGTTTCCTTCCCCAGAAGGCACTTCAGAGGAGGCTGAGATAGAGGGTATGGAGGCAAGTGGCTCAGCTGACTGTTAGTGGTACCTCTGCCTGCTGAGGCGGGGGAAATTGCAGCATCCACACATGCACCCACACCCCAGAAGTGAGTGGGTAGTGTGGTCTGGGATCATTTTGAGCTGGCAGATGATCCCACATACACTATCTGCCTGCACTGCCAAGCAAAAACCAGCTGGGACAAGGGAACAAAACACTTGAGTACCATGGGGATGCTGATGCATCTCCACAGGGACCAACCCCTTGCTCTTGTTCCTCCTTAGCCTGGCACCAGTGGGAGCATGCTCAAAAAGAAGTCCCCCTCTCACTCCAAAGCCCCTGTCCCACCAAAGCAGAGGCAGGCCATCCTGGAACAGTGGGGGAATGGTGGACAGAAAGCAGGGCTCATTGCAAGGGCAAATGAGATCACCCACAGCACTGGAGAGATGCTTGCTGTTGGTGGCCACCCCTTCTCCTTAGTTGAGTGTCCAGGGTTCAGGTGGCTCACAGTGCTTGTAACCCCATCCTACCAAGTGCCTGCATGCACCACCTTCAACAGCATGGTGGTGCCCTCCCTGTATGAACTATGCAGGGAGTACTTGAGGGAGTTGCTGCACAAGGCAGGTCCACAGGTGGCCTTACACTTCACCTCAAAAATCTGAAACTGCCAGGGTGGAGATCACGCTTGCCTCTCCCTCACAGGGCACTGGTATGGCCTGTCAGGCCATTGGTGGGCTTTCCTTCAAGCCAAGGTGATGGATGAGTCCCACACAGCAACAGGGATCATGGTGGCCATGAGCCGCTTTGTACATGGGTGGCTCATTGGGCAGGGCAAGCTCACCCGTGGGTTCATGCTCACTGACAATGGGGCCAATATGGTCAAGGTGGTCCGTGGTGCCAACTTTGTTGGCTTCCACTGTGTGGCACACAAGTTACACCTCATTGTCAGGGACACCTTGGAGGGGGACAGAGCTGCTGGTGATGGCACCAGCACCACCAGAAAGCTCATTTCCAAATGCAGGAAGATGGCAGGTTACTTCCACTGGAGCATCAAGAGGGGCAAGAAGCTGAGGGACAAACAAACAGAGCTGAACATCCCTCAGCACAAAATCATGAAGGATATGGAGACTCAGTGCAACTCCACATACCTTTTGCTCAAGAGGCTGATGGAGCAACAGAAGGCCATCCATGAGATGTCCTTGCTCAGGGAGATTCGGATCAGCGGCCCGCTTAACAGAGCTGAGTGGGGTGCCATCTCTCAGATCTCGGTAGTCCTCAAGCGCTTCCTAGAGGCCACTAAGCCCGTCAGTGCTGGTGATTCCCTCCTTAGCCAGGTGATCCCTGTAGTGAGGGAACTTCAGAGCCAAATGGAGAGCTTCCAGGGGATCAGTGTTCCTGGCTGGGGCAAGCTGCTGTCACCAGACATTCAGGCACTGGTGAGGCAACGGAGGGAGGGTATCAGGAAATGGCTTGATCCCTTGGGGTCTAATATGGTCCACATGCTGGCTGCCATGTGTGACCTGAGGGTGAAGGGCAGTATATGCAGCAGCCAAAGCCTGAATCAGTGGACAGAGGTGCTAGTTAAGAGGGTCAGGAAGGCAGAACGGTGGAGGTGGGGGGACGTGGAAGAGAGGGACGTGCTGTTCCATGCTAGCACGCCATCCACCAGCCAATCTCCTCCTCCACCACAGGCACTGCCAATGTGGACCAAGGGCATGGCTTCCACGGTGGGGTCCAGAGGCACCAGACCCCACCATCAGGCAGGCAGCACTCAGGCCTTGGTGGTTGCCTGTCTTGCCAAGGATGTGAAGTTGCTGCTGTGCAACCCCTTGGCCTACTGGGCAAGCCACAGCCAGATGCGGCCAGATCTGGCCAAGGGTTGCCCTGGAACACCTGTCCTGTCCACTGACCAGTGTTCTGTGTGAGAGTGCGTTCAGCATTGCTAGTGATGTAGTGACACACCACCACACCTGCTTGGATCCTGCTTTGGTGGAGCAGCTAGTGTTCCTGAAGGTGAACCTCCCACTGTTGGGGTTCCCCAAGCTCCAGGCAGAGTGAATGCCCCCCTCCTCACTCCGTCTGCACCTATTTCCTTTTTTTCATTTTTTAAAAGCCATTTACTGCCCCACTCTCAGAGCCGGAGGGAGGCACTCACTGCATCACCAGCCAGCAGGGGAAGAACATGTCCCTGCTGAGCTTCCGTGCTAGGATGAACTTGGAGGTACGGGCTGGGGCTATGGAGGAGCAGGAGCCCCAGGTCCTGGGCATGACCACTAAAACTGCACTCTGCCAGGGTCATGGAGGCCTGGACCGAGGATCCCCCTGGTGAAAGGTAGGTAGGAGGCACCATAACCTCCATAACCTCCAGCTACCACAAGCATGCCCACAGTCCTAGCTGGGGAAAGCCCAGACCCATCACGTCTTTCACAGGTCTGAGGCTTGCTGGTTGCAGTGGAGTTGTGAGGCTCCAGATGAGCTCAGCTTAGCTGCCTGGGATGCCCTTAGCTGCCTTGAAAAACCCTTTGTCAGGCTAAGGAAGCACCTGCAGTTGGTGTGTGAATGTGCTGTTCCTGGATGGGAGGAATAGCAAAGAAGCCAGAGGCTGGCATGCAATGCAGACAAGAAAGCCGATCAGTGAAAATGGAAATGGAGGCATCAGGGCATAAGGGACAGGCTGGGGGGAGGGGTGGAATGGGCATGTAGCAGTGCAGGTAAAAGTGGAAAGGTACCTGGGGAGTCAGATGTCCGGCAGGCTGTAGTGAGGCCCCCAGGATCCCAGGTAAGGCTGCTGGTTCCAGCCCAAGAGCTGGCCCCAGCCTCTCCTACCCCACACGCAGGGGCATGTGCAGGGAAAAAAGCAGCAGCACAAATTTGCGCTACTGCTTTCTTCCCTGTGTAGCAGGCATACCTTTTGGAGCTTGGGTTGAGTCCCAGGCTTGAGATTCTGCTGTTTTGATTGGTGGAGCCCATCCACCAATCAGAAGGCAGGAAGAGAAGTGAAGTCATGCCCCTTTCCTGATGGGAGGGGGAGAGGAGCTCCCCCGGACCTGATTGTAGACTGCAACACTGTCAGGTCTGGAAGACTTCAGGGGCGGAGCCCTGGAGCGTATAAAAGGAGCTGGGTGCCCAGCACAAGGGAGACACAACTGGGACAGAGCAGAGAGAAGAGCGGGGCTTAGAAGAACTGAGGAGAGCTGCTCAGCAGGGCAAGGCATTAGCCTAGAAGAGCCCCTGAAGACTTCCATTGGTGGGGAGCTGCGGATGGCTCCAGCGGCTAGGCTCACAATGCACAGCACAGCACGCAGCATCTGGACCCTGGGAGCTATGTGAGGTGGCTCAGGTCTGCAACCTTTGGCGTGCAGCCACAGACACGGTGCAAAGGCTGGTGCATGGAGCAGGATCTTTGAAGCTGCTTGGGCGGCTCAGGTCCCCAACCTCTGCATGAGGCTGGGAGCTCAGCGCAGGAGGCACTGCATGGAGGGTAAGACACCCTGGGAGCCACTTGAGGTGGCTTGGGTCTACAGCTGCTGGCGTGGGGCAGCAGCTCAGTGTAGATGATGATCCACAGAGGGTCTGGGAGCAGACCAAGCCCCAGTGCTGCACAAGGCTGTCTGGGCATCCAACCCCTAGCACAAGGCGAAGCACCCGGTGCACACGGCGGTGCATGTGGCCTTAAGCTGGGCCAGCAGCAGCAGAGTTGAGCAGCAGGAAAGCCCGGCGAGGAGCAGAGCTCAACCTGGAGAATGGGAGGCACCCCTCTGGGACTGCAAAGTAGTAAGTTACCCTGGAGAGAGCGTCCCCACGGGGGAGGGACCCCAGGGTTGTGAAGGAGCACCACGTGGGCCACTGCTGGGTGATAGAGGGGGGAATTAGGAGTCTTTGGGGTCTCCCTCTTCTTTTCTTTCCCCCCACCTCCTTTCCTGTAGTGGTACCTGGGCAGTGGGGCCCCTGCTCTTGAGTGCACCCAGGTAGTCTAAGGATTGCTTGTTATATTTGTAGACTGTACCTTATAGTTTATGTGAATAAGTTGGAATAATAGTTTGTATATTAATAGAGTTCTAAGGTTGCCCGATCAAAATCCTTTGTTCTGGATTGTTCTATTGTTCACTTGTATTTTTGAATAATAATTGTGTGTGTGTATGTATGGTACAGGGTTTATTGTTCTGTAAATTTGTACATATATATAATTTATGCCCTTACCCTTTAATGGTTTTGTTGTAATAATAAATTTGTATATAGTTAAGTAATTGATTGACTGGGTCTGACTGTATAGGAGATGGAGGCGGCCACTGGGCTGCTGTGTCCCTCCACAGCACACTGCCCTGCCAATAATTCCCTCAATTGGAGAAGTGAGTACAAACCCACGTACACTCGGGCTACGCCTGCAACAACTGCACACCCCTGCTTGTAGGGATGTGGCCTTTGAGGCTGAGGAAGGCCACATTCCTACATTCTATGCAAGTGTCTTAACACCTAGGCTATTATTTGACAGTTAGACACCACCCCATCAAATCCTTTAGCTATGTCTTAAAAGAAAAGTGAGTCAGCTGTCCGTTTCCAAAAGACAACTTTGTGCTAAATCAAAAAGCAGTTCCAGGTTCTTACACTGGTGCCTAATTCAGAGCTGCAGATAGGTGCCTAAATCCAAGAGTGTGGCAGGATTTGAGATGCATCCAAGAAACCACTCCTCAGCCTTTTCTGCAGACTAGTTTTGGCTTCACCCCTACCCAGTGTGCTGGCCATTGTAAATCCCATTCACTATATCAAGAACTTGAGCAGCTAGGTACCTAAAGGTTAGATGAGGCAGTAGGCATGGGAAACATTGACCAAGTCCCATTTTGAATATGGGCCTTCCAGAAGAAAGTAACTGAGAAGGCTTTCCTGTACTTGACAAAACTAAGACTTCAGCTTTCAAGAGAGCAATATATTGCTCTTTCCTTTTCCCCAAAGGAGTTCAAAACAGTTTGTGACAGCAGGAGCTATTCTTCAGCACCAAAATTTGATGTGGATGAGAAATTAATTTTAAGGAACCTCTTAAGCCATTTTGTACTGTGCATAAGTATCAGTGTTCGAAGTTGTTCTCTATTAGACACTAACAGCATGTTTGGCTTTCTACAAAACAAACTTGGATGTTTCCCATTTAATTCATTTATAATCTATGACCTTGATGTAGATGGTGCCTTTCTCTGGTTAACCCTACGAGGGAGGATGGGTTATGTTCTAAGTGATGTTTCTTCTGAACTTTTTTTTTTTTACCGGAGCTTGAATCCAAGAGAAAATACAAAAATGAGGATTCAAAGGTGGATCTTATCTGGACATAAAATTCTGTGTCCTGTAGCAGGGACATTGCTTCTCCCATCAAGAATAGCAGATAGTAAAAGATACATCCAATGCTACTACTGAACACTTACCATTTATTTGTTTTGCTTTGCCATCCTCTAGCGTTAGTTACTAAACAAACCATAGCACAACTGGGAACTAGGTGAAGCAGTTAGAATGATTATATTGCTCTTCGTCCTTTGGAATTTCACACTATCTGGAATTAGATTTTTTCTAAGTATAAATCATAGCTAGCAGTAAGACTCCCCATAAGTTTCAAGGGTTAGAGAAATTAAGACTTATGATACTTTTCAAACTTGAATGCCTAAAATTAGATACCTCAATCTGTGATAAAATAACTAAGTAAAAAGATTTTAAGATGTGCTGAGCAGCCACAGTTCCCCAGTTTGAAAGTTTTGGCTATAGCTTGTTTTCTGTCAAGCACTTTAACAACATACTGTGGAAAGCAGGGGAGATATTTTTTGTGCAAGGTGCCTCATTTTACCTACTTGATGCATTCCTGGCTGGCTGCATGGATTTAAATTAAGAAAAGTACTTCAGTGGAGCGAGCAAGAAATGAAACACTGATGAAATAAGATTCCTCCAGGGAGAATACCAAGGGGTTTAGGGGAAATGATGAATGAACTAGCTTTTGGGGGAAAAGGTTTATTTTTCCAAGGCCAGAAACTGATCAAAATAGCACTAATCTGCTAAAAACCTTGGAAAAGTAACAGACAGATGGCATCGTTTTCGTGGGGAAAGGAACTTTTATATACAGAACATGCAATAGATCTGTGGGGCAGAAGCAATGGCTCTGTAGTAACTAGACTTGCATAGTCCTTGAGAGAGGTGATGAACAAAGCATAGCTTCAGGTATGTGGGTCCGTTTCCATTGCTTGCTTTTACCTGTGGGCGAATGGTCAACATACCAGTTTGGAACGAATCATCCAGTGGTCCCAGAAAAGTAGTGTCTTGTAGGTGCCAATTGCTACAACTACAGAATTTAGTCTAAGAGGGATGGAGTTAAGAGGTTTTACCTGAAACAGTGAAACTTGCTACCCTGGGGGGTATACTCTGAGGAAGTAAGTCTCTTGCCCTTTAAGTATAGGAAAATAGTGAGAATAAATGGTGGGATAGCCTGAATCAGCATGAACGGCAGTTTCACACTGAAAAACAGTGCAGCTCCAGGAGAGATTGAAGAAGAGACCACAGATGCAGCTTGCTCCTTAGTTGTCATATAAAGAGCTTTTAGAGAGTTTTTCTTAATCACTTTTTACAGTCCCAGTTCCTTGCTTGCACAGCACAGGAGAGCACATACTTGCAGTGCCATATGCCATTGTGTAACATCCCTGTAGTGGCTACAGCAATCCTTTTCAACCTAAAAAGTTTTATATGTGGTGATGTCTCAGCGATCACAAGGGCTGGAAGGATGTCTCATGTGTGTGGAGCTGGTACTTGCAATGTTCCGATAAATGCTTTGATTTCTGTAAATATTATAACTAGCAGCAGTGAATTTGGCATAGAAGAAATTAGCTGGCCATGCAGGTAGGCCTGGAATCTTGGGCTATCTGACACACTGAACTCTTCCTCTCTGAGACGGATGGTCTGGTGAGAAAGTGGCACAGTGACTAGCAGTTTGTTTGGATGGCGATTCCAAAGCATTTCATCAGTAGTTTACCCTATGGATTATAGGTCTTGCAAATAATTAAGCAAACACTTATGATAGCTGTGAGGAAGGACTGGTCCTTCTAGTATTGCAGTACCTGCAACGGCAGGACAAGCATTTCTGTATAGTGACCTATGCTCATTAAAGAGGCCATTTTATAGGGCATTCATGCACCACCCGGACTGGGAGATGGCTCAAGTGAAGCATAGAGTATTGTGCCAAATCTGGATCAGGCAGTGCAGATGGGCCTCTTCCCAACAGTAGCATAACTAAGAGGGGGGCAGATGGTACACTAACCCCAGGGGCTGACTTAGTAGGGGGTTCAAAAATAGTAGCTGTCATGCTACTGGTCTGGCTGCCACTACCACCAACACCCCAGTTGCATTTGCGGCCTTGTGTGCTGCTGCTGCCCAGGCTGCAGAACTGTCCATTTAGGCCTCTGATGCTCAGTTTCAAGCCATGGGAGTCTCTTGAGTGAAAAGTCAGTTTATTAAAACTATGCTGGGAGTGGGGAGGGGGGACTTTATAACCTGCAGGTGAAGGAAGATAATTTACTGGATAAAGCTGCAGATCAGATTATATCCAGAGTTAATGAGAAGCAGAAATTAGGGTTTCTTTTACAGAATCCACTGTCATTCCCAGCCTCAGGCTGAGTCCTTCATACCTGATGTAGCATTGAAAAAAAATAATTACCAGTAAAGTGGCTTAAAAAATGGAGAAGGTACAAGTACAAGGTATTTAAAGGTGTTCCATGAACCAGAGAATAGTGTTTTCTGAATGGGTCTCAATCTGCATGACACTTACCGTGATATGGAATCAAAGGCTGCATCCAGACAAGTGTGGCTGTGTGGCATGTGGCACCCCAGACACGTATGCGGCGCTGCATACCACACATTCAATTGTTTCCCACGCTGCAAGCGAGCAGCACAGAGGGGTTTTTTGGCAAAAAAAAAACCATGGAAAAAAGAAGCAGAGCAGCACACGTGTTAGCAGCGTGCACCACTCAAAAGCAGAGCCAGGCCACCCGGAGCAGCACTGCAGCTGCCAGTCAGGCTCCACGCAGAAGAATCGCTGCTGCTGCAGCCCCAAGAATTCCCATCCTCCCCTACCCTACCTGAGGCAACTTGCTGTGTGCTAGAGTGCGCAGCACAGGTGTTCCCAGGGGACAACTAGCAGTGGTGCAAGGTGTGCCACTCCTTCTTGTCCCCAGGCAACCAAAAGCCCACACCCCATCTGCATGCAGCAAAAAATGGTCCAAGCACAGGAAACCATACCAAGAAAACTAGAAATTGTTGATGCAGCAGGCCCATGTGAAGAGCTACCTGGATACCTGTTACCATGTATCTGTGATTTTTTTTTCCAGTGTTAGACTCTGAATTTGCAGTAATTCAGATTCCTGGAAAATGCTTACTGCTCTAGAGGCAGAAAATTTGTACTGGTATATTTAAATTAGTGACTGTTAATCATCAGCCAGTGTCTGCAGACAATAGGAGCAATTCAGCTCCCATTGAACTTGCTGCCTCTGAATTCTAAATTGCCTTCATTGTGATGACCAAGATTTCTAGTGCTGTTGTATTTGGAATGAATTTCATCCAAGGGTATCAAAGATCTCCCGGGGTATTAATAGAATAAATTTGTTCCTGGACAACATTCAGAGACCCTTAGTGGATGTGGAGAGGAGGAAATAAGGACCCTGGATAGGGGACAACTCTTGAGGTCTTAAAGATGCCTCTGTCTTAGCTATTGAATGAAAGCAATGAATTGCTCATGTGGTGTCTCAGAATAAAGCTGTGAAGAAACTAGGTTATCCTGCAGCGATGCTTCTAAGGATAAAGGGCAGTTTCAGTGACCCTGTTAGTGTTTGAAACTAAAACTATCTGGTGATGATTGTTGTTCTGTAAATCTTTTTCAAGATGGACCAATGATGAATTTTGAATAAGAGTAATTAATGTTATGGAAGCTGCAGCTGGTTAAAAATCAAACTGCCTAGACATTTTCAAATAAGCTCAGTGTCTCTGTCTTTCACAGGGCAGACTTCAAATTTATTGAGTAGCCCAGTCAGTTAAACAACTACAGGTTGCATAAGGGAATCTAAAAGGCACAAAGTGATTAAAGCAGCTAACTGAATGCTGGTCTATGCTCCAGGAATAATGAAGAGCTTGCAAGATAAGTATTGGATTGGCCTGAAACCTTGGAGTGGTCCTGTGAAGCCATTTTCACACTGGACTTCCCCAGTATGTCCAATAACAGTGAAAGAGCTTGTGCTTGAGGATGGTCTGACTGCAGCACCTCAGGCATCCCCAACTGTACATTTTTTGCATGGATGGTGTGGGATAGTTACCTACTTTGTCTACTCACTCCCAGTAGGTATACTAGATAAAATGCTTGGATGTTAGTACCTTTATTTCCCTATCTGGATACCTTCATATTAAAATGATACCTGAGGATCAAAAAACAAAACAAAACAACCCCTCTCCCCCCCCCCCCTTGCTTTTGTGACACCCTCAAGATTGTCTCACTTCTGAAGTATGCCTTTCAAAATCCTGAAGGGTATTAGGCATCCCTCATAGCGTAGCCCCCCCCCCCGGTAACAATTTCAGTGTCATTACTATTTCAGGGGGAAAAAAACCCTTAGAAACTTAGTAAATAGTCCTTACCTATCAAAAAAAGAAATTCCTAACGGGAAATTCCTACTTCAGAAAGAGAACTCCTTTAGGGTAAACACTTTAATTGACTAAGCTCTGGGAGTTCATAGAGATTAAACTAAAGTTCTTGATCATTACTATTACAAGAGGTCTGCTGATAGTTTCTGACAGGTAAGGGAATTACTGATGTTGCCCACCCTGAGAGCAGTGGAGAAGTGGAGAGACTAAACCCCACTGTTTGTTCCATGCTGAATGACTTAGCCAATGAAACAATCAATGTTGTGATACAAAGACTTTTTGTCATCTTGGCAAGTAGCACTTAGCTATCTGTTGCTCTCATGGGGCATGTCCACACATGCAAGCACATGCATTTGCAGCAGTTCAAATAGAAGCAGTGCAAATTTGAGCCAGGGCTTTTTGCCACAGTGCATACGCCTGGACATGCACTTTGGTGTAGGGCAAATTGTGCCACTTGGGGCAAAATAACCCTGCCTGGCTTCTCCTAACTCTGCGGCCAGGGGGAGCTAGAGCCCAGAGCCAGCACCTGTGCTGTCTACAGCAGATAAAAATCTGCCCTGTCCTGGCCCCATCAGTACAAAAAGCTGCCCTGGCAAATAGCTCAGAGCTACTTACTCTCAGGAGCTTCTGGGGCCCAGCCAATTGGTATCTGGGGACACTACCCCTTGTGCCAGCTGGACAGCTGAAGCAGCCCTGAGAGTTCCCTGCACCCTCTACCCATTGCAGCAGTCTGGCAGTGGGGGCTGCTGCCTGGCTGTGACCTGCTGCCACCTGCCAGACCTGGATGGGGATTGCACAGCCAGCTGCCAGTGGGCGGGGGCTGCCGGGTTGGTTTCTGCAGCACTACTGCCATGTGTGCCCCCTGCCCGGCCATCTGGGCAGCTATCGCCTGGAAGATGCTCCCAGTGTGGTGGCCTGCTTTGAGCTGTCAAAGCATGTGCTTCTGGCCCTAATTGGCCAGGAGGTCAGCCACCTCCAGCTGGGTCCAAGGTGCTAGCTCTGAGCAGGCTTCTCTGCCTAGGTCCTGCCACTGGCCTCCCTAGCAGGAATTCTGGTGTTCCCTATTTGAAAACTGAAAAATCTCTGATAAAAAATCCCTAAGTCACTCTGTAAAATACCCCAAAATTCATGTTCCTCCACAATTAATACAGAAGACCACTATATAAAGAGAGAGAGTGAGAGACAGAGAGATAGTGATCAGTTGGGCAATGTTTTATTGATATATCTACGGTTTTAAAGAAATTTGGAAGCCTACCAGTGTCTCTATCATAATAAAATGAATTCTAAATACCTTTAAGGTTTGGTGGTTGCCTTTGGTTTTCTTACCATAGAGCAGTTAGAGCTCCCTGTGACCCATTCACTAATCAAGATGTGGGGACAGCTGCCCCTGCAGCCACAGCTCCTGCCAGCAGCCCTCATCCTGCCTGGCAGGTGGCCACACAGGGTATGTGCTGGGGGGATGTGGAGTTTGCAGGTGGGATGTTGGAAGTGAGGTGGGGAGATGTGGGTGGCTGTGGAGGGATGTGGAATGTGTGGGTAGCTGTGGGGGGATTGTGGGGGGATTGTGTGGGAGGACTACTCAGGAAGGGTGGGCCCCCTGCCCCCCGCAGGGTGCAGCCCCCCTGAGCAGCTCAGAGACTGCCCCCCACAGGGCTACAGACCCCCCACAGGGGTCACAGCCCCCCCAACAGGGGCCACATAGCCCCCCGGGGGCTACCATCCCCCCTTTTAAGGGCCAATTTTCCCCAGCCTTACTTGCTCCTCAGCCCCTTGGATTGCTTCCCCACCTGGCCCCATCCCCTACTGGCTCCTG
>NW_005842520.1:296698-338440 GCF_000455745.1 Alligator sinensis
TTTAATTGCCAGGGTGTTGGGGCCCAGTGGGGCATTGAGTAGGGGGACTCAGGGGGCAGGCAGGGGATGGGGTCGGGCAGGGCAGCCCACCACATACTAGCAGGAACCCAGGTACAGCTCCCTGTGCCTGGCACAGTGCCTGCCTGGCACAGTGCCTGCCCTGCACAGGCAGGCAGCGTGCATGTGCAGCACGCTGAGGGCCTGTCCCGTACCCTGCCCCACTTTTCTCCCCTGCAGTTTGTTTGTTTTTTTACCCCGGATAACAAGGAGTCTAATTTTGCCCCACACTGCAAATTTGCAGCACAGGGAATGTTTTTTCATTCCCACATGTGATTTTTACATCTCAAAGGGCTTTGAGATGCTGCAAGACGCACGTGTGCGCTCATGTGGATGCGCCCATAAGATTTACTTTTTTGACTGCAAGATTGTAAAAACCAATGGTTACTCCTCCACAGTACTCACCTTGCTCCAACTCATAATTATGCAAGTAAGTAGTGCATCAGAGTCTTACACTGATGACCTGAGGACACCATTCCAGATGAGGAAGAAATAAGCTGGAAACAAACATGCCAAGTACAAAATCTCAGGGAAAAGGAGCACCCAGCAAGGAAAGAGGGAAGGGATGGCCACAAAGCCAACAAAAGTGATCAGGAAAAGAAAAATTCCAAACTTAACTCCCTTTTTTTGTTTTACAATAGCTAAAGCTCAGCAGCCTCCCTGTGTTAATACAAAAACAAGAGCTTGTACCTTTGCAGTGAAGCTCGGGCTCATGCCAAGATTAACTGGAACAAGGAGGACCAAACACTGAAGAGACTTAAGAACCATTCCAGAGGCTTGAACAAGAGAAATTAGAAATATCCTTGCAAGTTCTTCCTGTGAAATAAAGTTGACAAGTATGTTTTTAGAACATGCTGAAGTTTTTAGGACATTCTGCCGTCATAGCTTAGTATGAGGACCTATACTGACTAATAATCAAGATAAAAAAGCAAGCAATAACCCCATGACTAATTAATATCAGACTTGAACAGTAGACCGCTATGGAAACCTTATCTATGGAATGTATCTTGGATTCCTGTGAGTTACAAGAATAGTATGTGTATTTTAGAGAAGTTTTGTGGAGTGGGGAGGGGGGATTATTTAAATTAAATTGGGAAAGTTGTAATGATCATTGGAGATAACCCTTCCCCACTAAGTATTTATGTTAATAATATTTTGTTTTCTCTGGACAAAAGGACTAGAAGGAAGTCAAGTCCTGTCTCTATGATGCTGAAGTTACTTAGTGTTTCAATAAATTCTTTGATTTATTTAGGTGTTTACAGTATTTGCCAATGTTAAATTCATTTTGGAAGTGAAGGGTATGAAAACATTACATGTTCTAAGAATCCTTGGCAGTTTCCAGCAATAAGTTTTATATTTAATACTGTATAGCTTAAGTGTGAATTCAAAATCAAATGAAAAATTGCCTAATTTTTTTATGCAGTAATGGATATAGATATATAAATATAATTGTGTGTTCCGGGGGAAGAAACTGTATCAGGCTGTTCTTAAACAACTGAATTTATTCTGGTAGTCTAGAGCATGAGACTTGTAGCTCCTATAAAATATATTTGCTACCTATACTTCATCACTGTTTTCCTTCTTGAAGAGTGAGACAAAGTTCTGTGGCTTCTCTTTAAATTGTGTTTTCAAGCAAGTACCATGTTAATCTTTTGTGCTGCTTCGTCTGTTTTCCTATGTATAGGTCCCTCTACCTTCCAATGGGAAGGACAATAGTCAGTAGCTTGGAGCATTTATAGACATGCTCCGGCAGATGGTGGCAAGGTGGGGGTGAGGACTTTAATTAGCAAGCTGTGCTTATTAAAGGCTCCCGAGCATCATGTGTATCAGCATCCCTGCACTGAAAAAATGGCAGTGGGGTGCTTTGAACTAAAGTTTGTTAACCAGCTTTAGTTCAAAGTGCCCCGCCACCATTTTTTCAGTGTGGGGACGCTGATACACATGATGCTGGAGGCTGCTGGAGTGCGTTAATTTCTGGGCTCCAGCAGACTTTGTTAATTGAGTCTGCTCTGACACACTGGATTTACAGTGTATTGGAGCAGCCTCCTTGCAAGCATGTAAGTGCCCTTGGTTTATAACTCTAGTCACAAGCCCAGTACTATAAGGCTATGATGCTTTACAAGTAAGTTTGAAATTGCTTCACTTTCTGCAGGTGCTAAGAACTACAAAGCTAAAGGACTAGCTTGTAGCTTGAGTATAATACCCTTATTACATTTGCTAACTGAATGGAACCACAGGCCTTATTCTTTCTTAGTAGACTGTGCTATTGGGTTCTCTTTCTGTAACTTTTAAGTGAACATGCAGAGCACTCTAAAACTCTCACACAGTTAAAGTAATCAACCCCAAATTTTGCTGGCATTCCCAGGGACCCTGAAATGAGGCCTTGTCCCAAATTTGAAGAAGTTGGCTCTGAATTGGTCAACCCCACCCCACAACTTTTTTTTGGTGCCAAGCAGTATCCTGCTATGTCTGCTGAAAAAAAATGCAGCATGATGTTGCCTGGCTTTATATGAATAGAATCATAGTATTTCTAGCTGAGGAGAGAGTGGCTGCCTCCTGAGCCAAAAGACATAGAGCTGTATTATATATAATGTCCTTATGTTTTTAATGTATAAAAATATAATATATAACATGGCTATATGTTTTATATATTTTTTATACAGCTATATATTTTGTGCATGTGCATGTAGCTGCATAAATAAAATATACTGCTGAGATAATTAACTGCATCTCTCAACCAGCTACTTAGCCTGACTGCAGTACTACCCTGGACTCTGACAGTTTTGAAGTGTTCAGGACTTTTTCCCTAATATAGCTCCCCCCAAGTTGGTTGTCTTATACACTGTCAGTGGCAGAGCTGCTACAGAATGGGAAAAGAAAACTTACACAAAGCTTCAAAATTTAATTTCCCCTTCTTCCTAGGCTCAGTTCCTTAATTTTCTTTGGGGGGAATCTTTTATTTCAGTAATTTTCACTTAAACACCCTTTTATCAACAATTGTGTTTAACTGAAAAAAGGCTTTGTAAATAAAACATTGTCACTGAAAAACTTTCAACTGTCCTAGGCAGGAACTAGTTGAAGATACAGATTAAAACCACCTGAAGTATAGCACCATTACTCAGACAGCTGTGTGCAATTTAGAAAATGGCAGTTTTGTTTTCACCCTAAATCATCCCAGAAAATTTGAAATAGCAAAATTTTCACAAAAGTGAAATATTCCCAAAACATTCCCTTTGGAAATATCAGTGTTCTTGTTTTGAAACCTTAAAATAAAAACATACTTCTACATTCCTAAAACAGATAGATATTTCACTCAACTGATTAGAAATTCTTAATTTCAATTTATTTCAATATTAATCAGCCCTTTTCTGTTTGGATATATTGCTTCCTAAGAGTTGCATGTAGTTCAGGATCCTGGTGTCCAAGGTTCCTCTAGGTGGCAGGCTCCCTGGCTGTGTTACATTTCCTATGCTTTCATGACTGCCATAATATCGTACACAGCTTGATAAAAGAGAAGACTGCCTTGCATCAGAGAGAGAGCATTTTGGGGGGAGCTGAGTCCATAGGAGACCATAAATGAGTGTTATTGCTCCCTTGAGGCAATATATAATAATAGGAAATATATTTAATGTTGAACTCGCTTGAAATGCTCCATGTCAGTTCAGCAAAGCAAAAACATCTTTGATTCAGGTACAGCTAGCTCAAATTAAATACTCAGCTTTGATTTTTCCCAATATAAACATTTTAAAGATTAACAAAACAGAATTTTCCCATGGAAATTTTTGAATTTTGCAAAAATGGAATTTTCTATCAGGAAACCATTTAGATAATCAGTTCTATTAATTACTTATGTTAATTGGTTTTCAAAATTGCTCTAGTTATTGAAATAATTAACATTCAATTACTCATGTGGCTGTGATGAAGAATTCCAGAGAGTCACTCTAATTCAGCACCAGACAAACAAGCTTCTCTCTGAAGTTTCTTTCTGATTTCAGTGTAGAGTTCCTGTCCAGAACCTTACCTAGTGTAGTTTACCTCTGCAGATTTAAAGAAATTACCATTCTTATCCCGCAGTGCTCAGCAATGGTTTTGGGAAGAGTGCCAAAACCATCTGCATCCTCAACTTGTAAGATTTTGGCACGCCAGGGGCAGATGGTGGGGGAGCTGTGAGGGGCCCAATCCTTGTTGTGGCAGTGCAACCCCAGCCCTAGCCCCTTCCCTACCATCCTCCCAGAGGTATGTGTGCACATGCCACCAGCAACAAGCTGACCCAGGGCTCTGTGGACCCCTGTGTAGCTGCTTGCAGCCTTCTTCCTGCCTGTTGCAAGCAGCCTGGGCTCCATGGCCTGTGGCAGGGACCTGCCCAGAGCCCAGGCCAGCTGTGGCAGGTGGCCAGAAGGCTGCAAGTGGCTTCACCAGGGTCCATGGAGCTCTGGTCTGGCTCATTGCTGACAGTGAGTGCATGCATGACTCGAGGTGGATATCAGAGGAGGTGCAAGGGACCTGAACCATCTTTTGGCAACACAGGCCTGATTCTTCCCCTGCCATCTGCCCCAAGGTGTGCATGCCTCCACCACCAGAAAAAAGCCAGGTCAGGGCTCCACAGACCCTGGTGCAGCCACTTGCAGCCTTCTAGCCACCTGCCACAGTCAGCCCATGCTCTTGGTAGGCCCCTGCTACCCACCATGGAGCCCAGGTTGCTTGCAGAAGACAGCAGGGAGACTGCAAGCAGCTGCACTGGGATCCATGGACCCATGGCTCACTGCTGTTGACAAGTGCACATGCACCTCCAGGTGAATGGCAAGGTAGAGGCTAGGGCTGTGTGGCCAAAACAAGAATTGGGCCCCTCGGCTCCCCTGGTATCCGCCCTGATGTGCATGTGCCAAGTAAAATGCCTTTGCGTGCCACACTCTGGCATGCATGCTGGGGGCTGCTGACCCCTGTTTTAGACCCATTTCATTTCTGTAGAGTTAAATATTCTTAAGAAGCATAAATGTCACAGCTATTCATTTTGTTTAAAAAAATTAAGCTTTTAGCTTGAATACCTCAGCTGACTGCAGATGCATTAGTTGATTGCAAATGTTAGAGGACTACATAGGGGAAAAATTCCTGAATATGTTCCAGGTATAAGCCAATGAAGATACCCTGGCAGTGATCAGTATGGAAGTGACAAAGCATAAAGTACTGTGGTAAACTACACAGGCAAAGGTAAACTTTCCAACCAATCTCCCAAATACTGATATCTCCAGAACCTTTTGTAGTTCCAGTGAAAACCCTATTGGCATGTGCCAGTTCAATATTGGTATGTGTAAATGGCTAGCTTATGCATCTGACTAGTATTTGCAACAATTGTTAGTATAAATGCAATGCATAATTACATGTACTGTAATGTATGCATATTTTTTTTTAAATCAGACTCTTATATTTTCACATACACAAAGGCCTGAATTGAATACTTTTTTTTTTACTTGAGTTAATTGACTGATGGGAAACAGGCACACAGGGTGTGGAAATAATGATACTTGACTAAAAGATAATCTGGTCCTTCGAAACCTCTGAATGTTAACTAGCATACTAAGCGGTGTGCTTTTTATAGTTTTTCAAGGTACTTGCATAAGAAATTCTTTTTACACAAGCCCCTAGTTCTAGGTAAAGCTTTTTACAAGCTGTACCTAGAGCCCAGAATCAGTAAGGAACTTAAGTTTACTGGTCCAACAGTCTTTTCAAAGCTAATAAATCTAAAATGTAGAAAATATTGGTGCATCACTTACATGCTTCAGGGATACAGGTTTAGCCATGTTGGTCTACAGGCAAAAGTATTCAGAACTCTTGGTAGAGGCGATATCTTTTATAGTTGCAAAAAAAAAAATGTCTTTATTTGCAAGCTTTTGGGCACACTCGCCCTTCCTCGCGAAGGAGAATGCTCAGATTTTAACATTTCTCCCAGGTAGAAATGAAACTTCATATTGCACAGGAGAATAGAAAGATGTTATAGGTTCCCCTGGGTGGAAAAGTTAATTTTATGGAAATTAGGCTCAAATAAAAGTTGGAGCAGTCTGTTTACCTGTTCACTTACATGCTATGATTTTAGAAGTTGCACACTTAGAGGTTCTTAGCATTTACGTTTGTTCTAATTGATTGCAATTTGAATACTTCTTCACATTAAAGCGGTAAGATGAGAATTGACAGGTTTATTCACTGCTTTTACCAACAATTTCCAGAGATTAAAAGCCTGTCAAAAATATATAATTGGAGATTTAAGGGATTGCTTACTGGAGTCATTCAGAAACAACAGTTAATGGGTAGATAACTTTCCATGACAGCTCTCCCACAAGATGAAATAATTTGATACACACACACACACAAACACACACACACACACCAATAATATACAGTAATGCAGAAGCTAACACATATATTTAGAAGAAAATTTGGATAGATTATATACTTCTAATTATTTTACTATATGTTATGATTTTCACGTGGAAGCCAAATTACTGTTGACTATAGTTACTTGACTACCTACTCACAACTTGCAAGGTTAAGCTGCTCATAAAAATTATGTCTAGAAATCAGAGACTGATATAAAAATAGATTACAGGAATAGAAAAAGTGTTCAGATAAGCAAAGGGTCTAATTTATGGTAATGAAAACAAGGGAAATCAAAGAGAAATTTTAACCCCTGCATCTATGTTGCATTTTGTTGCATCTATGTTTTTGAGAAGATTGAGCCTATGGTAGGAAGTATTGCCCATTGTTTAGAGATTAATCCAAAAGCCAGGAACAGGACTGGCATGGCTGGTGAACTCAGACTGGGGGGGTGGGGGTGGAGCATCCCATGGGAGTAGAAGTGGGGTGGTTTGCAGCTCACCACCACCAACAGCGCTGCCACCACCTGCAGGAGCTCACAATGCCCTCCCCTCCTGCCCCCCGGGGCCTCTGGGAGCACATGGCATTCATGATAGTGAATATGCCAGTGTTTCTTGTTTCTGCAGCCAAACATGTTCTAGAGCTCCTTCTATCCCTCTCCTTCCCTTCCCCCTCCCTGCCACCAACCTTTCCTGAGCACAAGTTTCTATAATCTAAAAAGAAAGAAGACTTAGAGATTCTGAAGGTCACTTGGGCCTTTGCTATTGTCTGTCTGTTTTGTGCCACACTTATGGATGGCAGTATAAAACCCTAAAAGAAAGATTTATAAAACAGTAGCACTGCCACTACTTTTGGCTAACAGGTGCTGTTTGATTCTGGGTCATGTTGGTCATCTAAGCAAAGGCCAATCAACCACCAAGCAGCAGCTGAGATAAGATTCTTAAGTAGCAAGAAACATTACTGCTTATATGTAAATACAATGTGTACTATTCATCATAAGGAGGATAAGTTCAAGTTTTTTGGAATAAAATATATTCATAAGACTGAATTATGATAATGTTCAACAGAGAAATGAGTAATGAAAACAAAAATTATGTGCAGGAAAGTTAGGATTTGGGTATTTTGCTGTATTGGGGGGGTTGGGAGAAAGGGAGGGGAGGAAAAAGGACAACTTAATAACATCTATTGTGAGCAAAGACTAAGCATATTAAGCCTTGAGACTAGTATAACCAAGGAACAGATGAATTATATAAACCCAGCAACAGTGTAAGCACCTTGCATCCAGGAAAAATCTGTAGTAAAAGTGCATTGATGTAAGTTGCACCATTGTAAGAGTCGTCTGTCCACTTCTGTTCCGAGGTAACTGTTTCTCAAGTAAAACTGACTACTATGTGTTCTCTCATCACTTCATGATGGGCCATTGAAACAGCACCTTCTGCAAGCAGTTATTCCTAGAGATCTGCTTGTCTGTTCACTTAAGTTCCCCATGTAACTTGTATAATGCATACAAAGCCAGTGTAAATGACACCAGTAAAAACGTGTTGTTTCCAGGTCCGGTGTCTTGTACTGTGTTTATCTGGCTTTTGGGATTTAAATAGTTGTTTTATTTTTTTCTCTGGCCTAAAAGAAGCATTATCTCTAAATCATGTTTTCTTTCTGGCATTTGTAGAATTAGTGTTTGGTTTCTCCAAACACCCTGGGCTGTTTTACAAGATAGTTACAGTATTATACACGTGGTTCTCCCCAGGGTCACTGGGGATTCCAAACGTCCCTGTTCTCATATTTTCCTTATTGTATATGTTATACAAGTAGTAAAGTGGTTGTTCCCTTTTAGTCTTGTATTTTGGCCAAATAAAGTATTTGATAGAGACGGGAGGGTTGTATAATCCTGGGAATCTTGTGTAATAAATGTGCATGTGTCGACCAGACAGGAGAGTGACGTTGTGTGTAGATATTTCAGTGTGCACAGGTATATCTAAGTGCATACATTTGCCTCAGAAGCTAAAGTCCAAACAGTGGAGGTTAACTAGGCAAGCTTTGCAGGCTGGACTGGCATAAAACTATTCATAATACTCAATTAAAAATGCAGGCTTTATTCTTCATTTTCATGTTTCAGCATGTACTCCACTAGAATTATTCTTGCTTATCTGATATAATTATCAGGTACTAATTATTAGAGTAACAGTCCAGGGAAAACCAAGCAGAGTTAAGAGCCAACAAATAAACCAAACAAATTTAAGCAACCTCACAGTACATACATACGTTTTCCATTGCAGAACTTAGCTTTTGGCTCAAGCTAAATTTAGGGTGATGATGTTTATGTATTTGTTTATGTATTTTTCAGAAGTTAGCAATACATAGGTGCGACGGCAAAATCTTCAAAGCTAATTTTTAATGCAGAAGAAAGTTGTTAATCTGTTCTGCTCTATACCAGAATGTCATGCTAAGAGTAAGGAGCAGCTATTAAAGAGGTGGTATTTGTCTAATTGGTCCCGTAGTCCAGGAAATTCAGTCAGTCAAAACTTTACACAGTAGAAATAAATGCTCCATAACATTATAGTTTGCAATAAGGGTATATTCCATTTCTCTTAAACAGATCTTGAGATGCACCTGACCCAGTAACCATAAGTCTTAAACAAACTTCTCAGCTCTCGTTTCATCTGAATAAAACCAATACATTGGTATGGGCTGCTTTGTATCCCTCTATCAGGGCAAACTTGTACAAATATCAGATGCGTAGAGCATAGCTCACCTCCCCATGCAGTGGAAACAACAAGTCAACATCCTGCAAAATAAAATTTCAAGAATCTGCCTTAATTCTAGCAGCCTAGTTCTGTAGCTACATTTAAGCTGAATTTCTGTATACTTCCTCAGTTTACAGAACTGTTCACATTAAATAATCCTGTCATAAATTATTTCTGTAGGAAGGGTCAGCACTTTCTTAATTTATTTCAGCCGCTACTTTCACAAGTGCTTGTACAATAGCATACCACCAGAGAAAAGCATGTTATCAAGGGTCTTTACATACTGCTATAAGCACACATGGTACTTTGCTATCACTGGAATGCTGTCAATCTGCCACAAAGGCAAGAACTCTTGACTGTAAAAGCTGCGTCTAAATGGGAGAACAAGTACAATACAATCTTCCTAGTTCCAGCACAGAGCAAATAGATTGAGTGGCTAATGATAATTACAGTTGGAATTCTTTGTGGAACAGATGGATTTTCATGAGTGGTTTTTAGCAGAATATCAAGATGCATTATTGAGCATGCTGTTCCAAGCTTGGGGGAGGCATGAAAGATGTTAAGATTTCACAAAATCCAAAGCTGATTGAAGAAAAAGGAAAGGCACTGATTAGCTTCAATGGACTTTGGAAGAGGCCCAAAGTAGACAGCAGGGAGAATCCTAAATGAAGCAGAAGGTGACAAGGGCACAAATGAAGACAGGGTGGAATTACAGGTTATAAATGTGAATAAGCAACGCTTTAACTAAATGTCTAGTATTTAATAAGAGAGTCTCCTTTCTGTCAGATGACTCATAATTTGAATCTTTTTGTGTACATGGAAAAATATTCCCTTTGTATGAATACTGAAGACCAGCAAAGAATAGTTTGAATGAACTCCCCCTGCTCCACCTTCCCTCCCCACAGTCCCCAAAGGATAGTCAAAGATGGCCACATCTTTGTGTTGGGTAATCTCTTCTTTTTGGTATGTAAACTAAGTGCATGAAAATTTGAGTCAGTGCACAAAATCAGGTGTTTTTTTCTCTAGCAAAAGAGTCTGTTGCACGGGTTTAAAGGAAAACAGGTTTCATAAGAACTGGATTTACAACTCTGCAATACACTTAAGTTCCTTGGGAGTTTGGGGGCCATTGTTGGGTTTTATGACTTAGGTGGCACCTTTCAGGTGTTCAGCTTCAGATTTTATCTGATAGTACCTCTCTACTGGGAAACAATAGTTATAAAGGATCCTGCCTTTGATAATCTTAGATGACTTCCAGGACAGTCTTTGCACAAAGATTGAGGAAATAACCAAATAAGCACCACTGATTAGTTGATTATCTGCAACCGAATCTTTATCTAAAATGCTCTATTTTACTTTTCAAAATGCTTCCCTCATATGCTGCATCCCATTTTGCTTAGTAAATTAGAAGTGTTTCAAGATACTACTGAAGTGCTTTTTCTCAGCAAGCTAAATGCATTTGCTGATGATTGAGAAGGCCTATTTTAACCTCAGATAGGAAATGACCAGGACTGCCAGGTCAGACTGGGTGGAAAAGAATGAAAGCCTCCTCATATTCAATCAGCCCCCAATTACAATTTATCAGCAAGAGAGCAGATCAGAAATGAGCTGCTTTTCAACTGGAACTCTCTGCATATGAGTCTGGAAGCCTCCGATCTAATAAATAGTCCCTGATATTTAGTTCCCTTGAAACAGTTTATCTGTTTGATCTATCTGCTGCTTGTTATAATCACAGGTTTCTTTAAATGAGAAAAGCACCAAAAAATGCAAGTCAATGAAAAATCTTTGTTATATTTTCAAGCAATAATCATAGTATACTTTTACTGTTGCTTGAGGATTTGCCAGGCTTATTTCCCTTGGGAAACCAGAGTTTAGTTTATGATAAGCTCATCATATTGTGAAAGCTAAACCTACCTAGAGACTTCCAGAGGTATGAAACTTGGCACACATCTCTTCTGCCTCAATTGTGATTTGAATCTCTTCTGCTGGATGTTTGTGCTTTTTTTGTTTTTTTGTTTTTTGTTTTTTTTTTTGTTTGTTTTTTTTTTACTATTTAGGTAAAGTTAAACCTTTTAAAATCAGGTCTTGCATTCAAAAATATGTCTAACTTTATTCTAACCATGTCGTTAGTGCCATAAACAATACTATTTCAAATAAATCCTTACCTACATCATCTCTTTTTCCTTTCCTTTGCCATGTACTTGTGACAAGGTATTTAGCAGAATTCACCAATTTGTTGGAATCTTACAAGGCTGTGCCATGAGCACTTTTGCTATGGTTTCGAACTTACAATCTCTGGGCTGTCAACTACGTGCCTTAGCACCCATGCAATCTCAGCCCCCACATCATCGCTTTAACACTACTGAGAAAAAGTTAGACAAACACTTGGCTGGGATAGATTAATCAGGAATGATCCTGTCTTGAGCAGGAGCCTGATCTAGAAGATTTAGGGAGGTCTCTTCCAGCTCTACTTTCTTGTGCTCCTATATCCCCCAAATTGGATCAGTGCTGTAATTATATTGTCTAGGATATGGTGTATTGTATTAAATACTCTATTCTGAGCAAGAGACTAGAAAATATCTGATAGAAGACAACTGCATCAATAGAGTTGGTGAGGTGGCTTTAATGGTCTAATGCTAGAAGCTGTGAAATGAAGTAGTATATTCTATCAGTGACAAAGATTTTTTCATGTTACTTCCACTGAGTAGTAATAAACATCAGTCTTCCAAATGTTAATGGAAAATTGTTTCTGGGGATGGACTACAGCTGACTGCAACTATAAGCAAATAAGGAGGTTGCTGTCATAGAAGATGATGGCAGAGGTACTGTGTTAGTCTGAAGTCAGACAGAAGGTAAGGAAGGGGTTGTCAGCTTTTTAGAGTAGGGGTTGTCAACTGGGGCTACACGTACCCATGGGGATACTTGAAACAGTACTAGGGGGTATACGTGGGTGAGCAGGGATGGAGCACCACAGCCTCCCAGGAGCAGGGCTTGGGCGGGGTGAGGGCAGCAGTGCCCCTCTGGGGGGCAGGGCAGCTCACATGCAGCAGCCACTGTCACCATGCACCAGCCCGGTGAGCTTCCCTGCCCCACAGAGGGGCACTGCTGCCCTCACCCCGCCTCAGCCCTGCTCCTGGAAGGTGGCGGCGCTCCATCCCCACCTCCCTGTGCACCATCCCCACCTCCCTGCTCCATGCCCAGCCATGCACTTACCCCCTCCACACACCCCCGCTTGGCATCTGGCTGCATGCTACTCCCCCCACCTCGCTCGGTGTCCATCTGCCAGGGGTACTAGATTAAACAAATTGAAAACCCCTGTTTTAGAGAATAACTGGTATACAGAGGCATGAGCTTTCATAGGCTACAACGTACTTTGTCAAATGCTTCAGTACAATGTCTGCTTAGGATCAGGGACTAGTGTAAACAGGAATCTTTGACATTGCATCTTGTAGAAATAATAGCAGTGCTGAACAGGCCTGGTGTGGAACCTTAGCTAATATGAATTGTCATAGCTCCCTTGAATTTAATGGAGCTATGACAATTAATACGGCTAAGGATCTGTCTCTTAATATTTGTTGAAAGGAAGATGATACATCAAAGACGCTTGACACAGCATCAGTTAAGGGTTTTTTTCCCACTCCATTGAGTACATGTCTTTCAGTTTCCTTAAGGAAAATAGGTGAATTATGAGCAAGACTAAAGGGTGCCAATAAAATACAGTTCCCAGTAAGGGAGACAGTGAGAGCAGGACCACTGAGCTATTACTCCTGGGTAAGGCAGAATGCTTCCAGGCACACCCTTGGGTGCTGTGGTTACTGCATTATCATTTTAACATTTTACACTGCAAGAACAACTACAGGTCTCTCTCTCTCCATTGTTCTTTCCAGAGTTCCCAGATCTGAAAACTGGAACTATATGTTGGAATATCAACATGGTTGTATTTAACAAAAATAATCGTGCATGGTAAACATTTAAGAATGCAGATGGTTCTCCATCTGAGATACATAATTATGTTGCTATAAATAGCAAATATTATGATCATTTCTGTCACTTTCACCTCACAGAACTTTAATAAATCAGTCAAATTCCACTCCAGAATCACTGTCCTTTGCTGCTCTTCACTTGCCTTTAGGAGCATAGTCATGTGTGTAACATGCCCCTGGGTGAGTCCGCATGCATGAGGGGCAGCACAAAGACAATTTAAGGTCATCTGAAGATTAAAATTGCTTGAATATGATTTTTTTCAAATTCAAGCACTTTTCAGCGCTTCCTAATTTTTCATACATTCTGACCACTTTTACATTTATTTCTTGTCCATCGTACAAGGCTTCAATTCATAGCACCAATATGATCACTATACATTTGACAACTCTTGCTTAATTGCTTTTGGATGCAGCATGCTGCTCCCTGCTGGCTAGCCAGTGCATTGAGAAACAGAACCCTTTCTTTTCCTCCTGCATATTCATCCCTATCTTGTTGGTGTACAGTACATGTCCAGGGGAGATAGGGAAGTCGGGCTGGAAAGGCCCTCCCAAGGCCATGTAGTCCAGCCCCCTACTCAAGGCAGGATTATCCCTGAGTAAAATTTCTAAGGATGGAGATTCAGCAATTTTTCTAGGAGGCCTGTTCCAAAGCCTGATCATCTTCCTAGTCAGAAAGTTCCTCCTCATCTCCAGCCTAGATTTCTTTGGCTGCATCTTGAGGCCATTGCTTCTACCCCTGTCCTATACAGCCACAAAGGAAAGTCATTCTCTATCCTCTCTATGATTACCTTTCAGGTATTTGAAGACTGTTATAGAATCCTACTGCCCGCCTCCCCCCCACCCCACCCCACCCTGTCTTCTTTTCTCCAGACTAAATAACCCTAGTTCTTGCAGCCTTTCCTTATAAGTAGGGATCTCTGGAATTCACACCAGAAGTGTGAACATAGTGGCTTCTTTAATCTTGGAAGTTTTCCCCATGTGCTCCCCCACTGCTGATCGACAGAGGGGCCCCAGCACATGCTGTTTGCCGCCTGCACCTGATGGCTGAGGCAAAAACCGCAGTTTTAAATATGCCATGGTTTTCACCTCCCGGCTATCAGGTGCAGGGTGGCATGGGGGGAACTCCAAGATTAAAGAAGCTGCTGCACTGCTTACTTCCAGCATGAATTCCACAGATCCCTACTCATAAGTCATATTTCCCAGCCCCCTAAACATTTTCTCACTCTTTGCTGGATTCTTTCCAATCTGTCCACATGTTCTTGAAGTGTGGAGCCCAGAAATGGACACAGTACTCCAGCTAAGGCCTCACCAGTGCTGACTAGACGGGAAGAGCCACCTCTTTTGAAGGGGATGGATATGGGAGAAGAAGTCCATGTGTTTATTTACTCCTTTTCTATGCCTCTCTGTAGAGCAGAATAAGGTCCACTGTGAATCTGGTTATGAATAATTTACTATAACGGCAAGGGCTGAGGGCTGGGAAGGCTCAGTTTAGGTTTTATATTTTCTTACTAAGGATGAAGTCACCAGTGATGATGCCTCCTTAATATTCTGCTGTCACAAGATGAGTCATTTGGTACTAAATGTTGAGTTTTGGATTGCTATGTTTCTCTCCTAAGTTATATATGTGTCTTTTGATCTATGACTGGTAATTTAGCATCAGGCTTTCTGGCTTCACTGCCTTATTTTGTGGTTTCTTTCTATGCTAAATGGTTTCTTGCTTTTGAATTCTCCATGCATTTTGGTACAATTTTCCCAAGGCCTGAGAGCAGTAGAGAGCAAATTCAATGGAAGTAAGGAGCTAGTTTGCTAAAAGGGCTTTCCAGATTTTTGCAGCTGCAGTCAAATGAAAACTGACATGCCTACAGTACAGCAACATTTTGTTGCTCATTCTTCAAAGAGGAGAGGGATGAACAAACAGTAAGTTAGACATGATGCCTGTGGTATTAGTGATCAAAGGAAACTGTTTGCTAAAGTATAAAACAGGCTTAAAATATAACAGTTCCTTGCTTAAGGAGACCACACTTTACCTCCCTGTGTCAGTCTGGCCAGCTGTGCCCCAGAGGAGTTACATTGATGAAGAATGTCTTGCATTCAAAAGCTTGTCTATCTATCCTAACTGTGCAGTTGGTCCAATAAAAGATACCTTCCAAAGAAATCCTTTCCCTTTGCATAATTCCTGGACCATCACAGCCACCTCACTCTAACACTTCCAGAGAATTTACACATGACAAATCAGTGCTCATGTCACTGTCTGCCCACTGGTGGGAGTTCTTTAGAAGACTTTCAGAAATCCTAAACACCTTTTAACTTGTATTGATTTTGGTAGAACTTAGCATTCAGCACTTCTGGAATCAAAACCTTGAATTCTGTTAAGAACTATACAGCAATGTAGGCTGTAAAATCCACCCATCTTTCTAGGCAGACAAGGTTCCTTGGGTGAATTTGATATCTTTTATTAGACCAACCATCTTTCTAGGCATTCTTACCATATCCCATTCACAGCCAATGTATCTGTGGTTTAGGCTGAGTGAATCAGCTGCCAACAGCGTCCACATACTAAAAGGTGAGTTGTGAATACTCTATGGCTACCACAATTTATTTGCTACTCTGCCAGACTTCTAAACAAGGTAGCAATGGATCAGTGGTGAATCCATCCCCCACTGGAGTTTCAGTATCAATAGTTCTTCACATTAATATCCCCAGTACCAAAAACGAAAAATTCAAGTTTGCCATATGAGCAGGGGCATTGTTTTAAAATACAAAAATGCAAATGTGATTTGTGAGCTAAGTCTAGTTCCTGACAGATAGGCATTCATGTTACAAAACCAACATCACACTTAGCATTAATTGGCAAGTTTGTCAGAAGGCCAGGGATAGAAAGAGAGGCCAGGGATAGAAAAAGTCTGGAAACTAAAATACTCTCTTGGGGCTGGAAATGCTTTTCTTATTAGGAATGTAACATTTAATAATTTAACATTCAAAACTGTCTACATTAGAATAAATATTAAAAAGTAAAACGATTAATTAAATTATTTTATTTTAAATAAACCAAATGAGGATGCCTGGTGATTTGTATTTCTTTTGGGATGGGTTTTGGCAGTTAATTGCTGTCCCATAAAGGGGGTTGTGTAGAGCCCCCAGCCTAATGGAAGCATTAGAGGAAGATGCGCCTGCTGCACAATACCCTAGAAAGATTCAGTATATATTCCTTTCCATAATCCGATTACTCTGTTTATTGGCACGGAAGAAAGCAGGAACAAATGTAGACTTTAAGGGAGCTATGTCGTATTGAAATTGCTTATAAATTTTGCATAAAACTGTGCCACAATGCAGATGACCATTTCCAAATTAATTATTTCTCATGTACACCAAATGGGAAACTGGCAAGGCAGACAAGGTTCCTTGGGTGAATCTGATATCTTTTATTAGACCAACCCAAATAGTTGGAGAATAGTTATTAAGCAAGCTTTCGGGTTCAAAAACCCTTTGTCAGGCTAAGGAAGTTTCAGCAGTTGGTGTGTGCTCATCCAGGAAGAGCATACACCAACTGCTGAAACTTCCTTAGCCTGACGAAGGGTTTTTGAACCCGAAAGCTTGCTTAATAACTATTCTCCAACTTTTTGGGTTGGTCTAATAAAAGATATCAGATTCACCCAAGGAACCTTGTCTGCCTATGTCCTTAGACCAACACAGCTACAACCTACACCCCTGAACCTGGCAAGGGGCACTTATTGTTAGATGGAAGTTGTGGTAGCATACAAGCAGAAATGAATGAGCCTCAGAAGGTTTGGAAGTATGTCTGGTTGCATATCAAAGTATGATATTTATCACAACTCATTCAAACTCCTTGGGTTGCAGAAACAGATAGGAATTTTCATGAGTACACCCACTCCCCCATTTTTTCTCTTCAAACTTTTCCCCTTGCCCTCTCATTTTCATCTTTGATGCCTCTTCCATGAGTCACCTTCACATGAGAACAGCCCATTTTGCTCCTCCATTTCTTCTTTCAAAGCATACTCTTCATTAAGTCCCATGTAAGTCCCATGTAGCCATGCTTGAGTTGGAGTCCTATACAAATCCTGTCTGATGATTTCATACGAATTATTTTTGCATCCAGTTGGACACTTAAACAAGTTTGCTTCTGCCCAGATCTTTTCTGAATGGTCCTGAAAGTTTAAAGCAAGTATTCCAGACTCTTATGTAATGGGACATGTCATGGTCATTTAATGATAAGCAGATCAATCTTATCAGAGATGTTTACAATTGCAACATGCATTTTTTAGTCCCATTTAAGACTTGTTTCTATCTAGTCCTGCTTTGTTCCTGCTAGTACATTACATTTCATCAGTGTTTGGCTAGATGCATGCTACCAATGAATTATAATTGTTTAACTAGAGGGAGTTCAACAAATAAAACATTTTAGAAATTTACTTTTAATAAAACATTGAGGTTTATGAAAAAGAAATACAATAAACAGAGCTAAGAACCCAGCCTCCTCATTCAGCAGCCTCAGATATTGCTTTAAATTAAATGAGATACTTTCAACCCTACAAGAGCCTAGGTTCTGCATACCATACTGGCAGATGGGACTATACATATATATGGGACAATTCTGCTTTCTTTACACATACAAATTTCCCATTAATTTCAGTTGGTGTTTCATGAACCAACTATGTGAATGATTGGGCAGTGAGGTGCTCATAGCTGCTCTGGCAGGGATATGTAATACAATATTTTCTGAGTGTTTTACAAAAGCTGCTGCTTGCCTGGCCTCTCAGTCAAAGGAGAGCATGGATTTAGGTAATGTGTAAGGGCTACATGGATGAAGTTTATTTTCATTGGAAAGGAAACCACTGAAGAGAAAAACAGGTGAAAAGCTGGCCAAAATGTTACCAGAGAAGATGAAATATGAGGTGACATCTTCTGTTTGTGTACACCCTTGACGCTGTTTTCATTTTAATTTGCCCCTCAGCATTCTGTTTGTACAGCATTTTGCAAGGAAAAAATATATGGATACAAGGACCTGAGTGCAAAAATTCATCCAGTTTCTGGATCATATAAGCCTGTAAAAAGACAGTGAAGGCAATATTATGTTTAAACTTCTGCAGCCAATGAAAAAATATGATAGATTTTTGGCTGAATCAAGTCTCTAATGCTAATGCTGAAGGGACACAAGCAATATGCTTGGATTGAATTGCTCATTAACAACTTTGGTTTGCTGCAAACAGATGAGTATATGGCTCATAGCAGTAACCCAAGTAGCTTATTATCTACAGAAAAGTGAAACTTCTCATTGCAATATCTGGGAACAATTTTTTGTTAATATTAAACAGTCAAATTACCATTCAAACACAGCATAAGAAAAATACCCCTCAAAGAAGCAGTTTTGTGATTTGTGGAACTTCTGCAAAATTGCCCTTTGTAATTGGAAGACAGGAGTGAAATCAAGAGCTTAACTCGCAACATGTACCCAAAGCACATACCCCTCTAGCTAAGGGGCTACTGATGTCAATACCAGACATTTGGGGACAATAGAGGACAATATAATCATAGTTATAATCGCTGCATCAGTCTTTTCTAAAACTGGGAGGCTGAGCAGTAATTTTGTTGAGCAGTTTTATTAATAATCTTTATAGCTAGTAAAAAGAATAGGCTCTATTTGATACCCATGGCAATGTATAAAATGTACCAACTTAGCGCAGAGTACCTTATACTGCTAATTTAAGAGCTATATGCTATGTACTGTACTTGAGGGTTTTCACACTTTTGTTGCTGATATTACAGATTTATATTATCAGTATTGCCAACTTTCATGATTTTTGGCTTTGTTCTTAAAGTGTACACTTCGGGAATGTGAAAAACTTATCTCTTTCTTTTGTGTGTGTGTGTGTGTGTGTATATATATATATATATATATATATATATAAAAACATAAAAGCTTTGTTATCTGGCACCCATGGGGAATGGAGGGTGCCGGATAACCAAACATGCCGGTTAACTGGGTGGCCACAACAGGTATCTTTGCTTGTTCAGGCCACCACCCCTCCTGCCGCATCGCCGCCCCTCCCGCAGGCCCCGAGGGACAGGGAGGGGGGACCCACGCAGGCTGCTATGCCCTGGGCTGCGGGGACTCAGCAGCGCAGGCTGCTTTCCCCCAGGCTGTGGGGGCTCTGCGAAACCGGAAGTGCTACGGTGAGCACTTCTGCTTTCACTTTGCCCTTACAAGCCCTTACAAGCCGGCATGCTGGTTAACAGAGCATGCCGGCTTGTAAGGTGCCGGATAACTCAGCTTTTACTCTGTGTGTGTGCGTGTGTGCGTGTGTATGTGTGTGTGTGTGTGTGTGTGTGTGTGTGTGTGTGTGTATTGATATTTATATAAAAGAAAGCTAAGTTTTTCACATTCCCAAAGCACAGACTTTAAGAACAACACCAAAAATCACAGTGTTGCCAATGCTTATATTATGCATAGCAATTTAGTTTCAACACTGTGCATAACTACCCTTAAATAAACTAAAACTTGACCAGACCCATTAACTTAGACTCATTCTTTCCATATGGCTGTTGATGGCTTGTCTGACAGTAGAGTAAGTGTAGTGCTAGATTAGATGCAGCTGCCACATTAGAGTCCACTAAATATCTATTCTTTGTTCCTTTATAGAAAGGAACTAGCTGTGTTATATCAGCTAGTCATTATAGGAGGAATTAATTGAACTTGTTCAAGAAAAGCCATGCTGAAATGCAGAGGAATTCAGAAACCTGTGGATAGAACAGTTACTTGTTATTAGGGAGAGGTGAGGGAGGGAAAGGAGTAGGTCTGTGCAAAGCAGCTAGCATTCGCTTCAGATTTGGCCAATTTGGGGGATAGTGATTCAATTTGGTGATTCAAATCACTGTCCCGAGTAGGTTCAACCAATCTCCGAATCAGCCAGGCTCTCCCAGCCCTGGCAGTGGCTGCCCCACCTGCCCCAGCTCCCGGGTGCTGCCGGGTGGGGGGGCGATCCCTGCTGCCTCCCACTGCCCTGCACTGTGTGGGGGGCTCTGAACAAGCCCCCAACCCTCCCCCGCTGTCCCAGCCCCCCATGGCTGCCCTGCCTACTGAGGCTCTGGCCCTTTAAGAAAAAAAATGAGGAAACCCCTGGACTCACTGTTCCTGCTGGCAGGGGTTGATCCCCACTGCCTCCCAGTGTCCCATGCCAATGTGGGGGGCTCTGCACAAGCCCCCCAAAGCCCTGAGGCTACTGCACAAGCGGTGAGTCTGAAGGAGGGTTTCTTAAAGGGCCGGAGCTGGGGCACCGGGGCAGCCATGGGGTGGGGGCTTGGTCAGCGGTGGGGTCCGGGGGCTCATTGCAGAGCCCCCACACAGTGTGGGTCAGTCGGGGGCAGCAGGGATCACCCCCCCACACCTGGCAGCACTGGTGCATGGGGGCTTTTTTAAAAAGTACCAGGAGCTGGGGCAGGCGGGGCAGCCATGCCTGGCAGGGGTCCTCCCATGGTCCCCTCCCTTCTCCCCCTGTCCCGCCTCCCGAGCCTCCTACTTACCAGCTCCAAGTCCAGCTGCAGCTCCCTGCTGCAGCCACCAGGGACTGTCCAAATCATTGAAGCTCTCCGAATCTTTTCCAAAGATTTGGAGAGCTTCAAATCGAATCAGACCATTTAATTGGTTCCCTGATTCGATACAGATTCGGAGATTCAGCCACCGAACCTGGCCGAATCTCCTCCGAATCAAATCACCACCCAAAGCTTCACACAGCCCTAGAAAAGAGGTTTGTGCTGATAGTAGTCCAAGTCTCCTGTACTAACCCACAAGCTTGTCACAACTCTGATTTGAAAAGGTCACCTGGACAGATTATAGGTAACCTTGTCTTCACAGTTATTCAGTCCTTGATGCCTCTGCAGAGACTCCCAAAAATGAAGCCAGATCAAATTAATGGTGCTGTGGGACAAATAGATAGTAAAGGAAGAGAATATTAAGTGCTAACCTTCTAAGTTTATTTGAAGACTGTACTAATGTTTTAGCTTCAGAATTGAGCAATTTTGTTTTGCAGACTCAAATGGATATAAACTGCTTTATTAAAAAACTTGGAGGGTTTCAGTTTAGGAATAGGCAGTGATAGTGACTTTAACAGGAAAGATTATAGACAGTCGAATTTTCATCATTACTATTATTCTGGGCAAATGCACACAAAGGCAGTTGTGCATAAAACCCACAAAGTTACTTCACCAGAAGCCAGAGACATTTTTATTCACTTTATTAGTATTTGATGAATGAGATTTGTAAGAATATTCACAGAAAGCAAACGTGCCATGGGCATTTTTACAAGTTTAAATGTGTAACAGCTGTGCTCATGCTGTCACTTTGAAGGCGCTCTAGCTTTCTTTCTCTATAAAAATATCATTCATTCAGTCATTGTACGGCACGTACATTGTACAATTTTAAGTGATTTAGGTGGGACCATTTACACATGCATGTTGCTAATGGGTGAGTATTCATGCCCCTAGCAAACTGACTGCAAAACAATTCACAGGTGAAGTTTTCCTTACATGATTGATTAATTGCACGATTGCAAGAAAGGAGCAAATTGACAAATCAAAATCTATAAAAAAGGAAAGAGCCTAAATTCACTGAATTTACTTGCTACAAATTGTTCACTCATCTGTGTTTACCAGAAAAAAACTGCATTTGGTATATGAAAATGAGGGAGCTCAGGTTGTTCAACATTACATAAAGGAAGGAAGAAATTGGTTATGTATATTTGATAGCTATAAATTAGGACACAATTAGGAATTACTAAATGTTTTTGCTTGGACAATAGTGCAGTCTTCATTTTAAGCACATATGTAATACACAGAGTGAAAGCATTGGATATAACACACTAATAACATCACACAAAAGTAGGACAAGTCAAATTTGGGGGGCATGTTTTCAGATATTCATATCCAGAAGGCTGTTTATTTGAGCCATGTTTTGTTTTAAATTAGCTATCTGAGTTAATGGGGCTTTTGCCTGAATGTTTGAAAAATGCTGATTTTTCCATACAAACACTTACATTGCAATTGAAGAAGGAAAGTATTCATGCATAAAGTGTTTGTCACTTATTATTTGCTATTTATTTGCTATGGAACATTTCCTCTCCTGTTTGAAAGTGTCTCATCTAATCTGTGAGCAGGAGTATTACCATGTGACATGGTTGATCTGTCACACACCACAAACAAAGAACAGCCAATAGCCAAAACGAATGTTTCTGAGTGCTCAAGAGAATAACATTTGTTTACCCAAAATGACCAGCCAGCACTTATGAACAGAATCTAAATTCGTGAATCTCACTATTATGGCCCCATGCACTGATGTGACAGGGCAAAGGATCCTTATAATAGGTGCAAAAACAATATAAAGGGGCCTTGGTGCAAGAATCTGAGCATGTTCATGAATTGTTTGCAAACAGAAAAACAGAATAAAAAATTCAGTTAAGCTCAAATGAGTCATTCAACCTAATAAACCAACAAAGTTCACAACACGTCCCAAGACTGTCCTTTGAGTTTATACCATCACCTTTGTAGTGAAAAAAACAGAAAAAAGCAATTGTTTCACAAACAGTCAGATGCCCAGCTACTATCATTGCCATTGTCTGCCTATAGATAAGCACCCTTCCTTGAGGATCGCTATGCAAGGACATTCTATGATCCGACCTGCTTAATGACTGAGGGTTTTTCCATGTAGCAGCCCCCTCCCTGGAATTGAGGCTGTAGAATTTCAAAATAGTTCAGCTAACAAAGTCTGGATGTGAGAAATAAAAATCCTGTAGCAAACTGCTGCTTGAAATGTACAAAATCCTCTCTTAGCAGTCATCAATCCTCTGGATCATGGTGTATGAGCAAGAGGTCCATTGTGACCATCACACCAAGACCTTCAGCGCATACTCCTAGGCAAGAGTATGGAGGAGTGGAGGCTGCCCAAGACCTACCATCCCCGCTTTAAACAACTGAGACAGAGTCCAAAGGCCAAACCAAGTCCAGATGTTCAGTGCCTTGATGGTTGTAGCTTCTGCCAGAGAGCAACAGGTTAAAGCTGCAGCTGACTGCCTAATGCCTCAGTGTAGGCATGTTTCTGTCAGAGTGATGTACCCTTAGCCTTTCTCCAACAAAGGAGTATCCACAAAACAGTGCAGGCTTGGGTTCTGTGGTGCCCTATACTCAACTTACTCTGGAGGTTGCAACATTGCAGTATTTCGTAGGAACTACCCCACCATGAGTAGCCCCATCACATTGACACCAAGCCCTCCAGTTGGATGCAGTTTATCGCCATACCCAGGTCTTTCTTAGTTATACAACTTTACAAATCCTTTGTAAATTAATGTTACTAATCATAATTTAGTCTCAAGATTTAATTTGAGGCACCTCAAGTTTTAAATAGTGAAGCTTCTAAGACATGCTGTTTTGAGGGCATCAAAGTTAATTTTGGTACGCAGATTTGACTTTAAATGTTAATATAAATATTATTAATAGTGTATTACATATTCTGTGTAATATGGAAAATTATTAATCTTATTTCTTAATTTTGTCTTATTCTGATGTGTATGGATATACTGTGTCTAATATAGTATCAGAAATACATGTAAGGTCCCTTTACTTACAAGCCAAAAAGTCCCAAAATGCAGATGAGTGAGTCCTAGGCATGAGATACTTCCCTTAAGTGACAGAGAAAAAAAATTATATTAAGTGGAGCAGTTCTTTGATGTGTACAATTTAAACCTGCAGCTAATAAATTTGCGCTACAAAACTATGCAATACGTACATTTATTATGGACACACACATTCTAAGATAGCTACTTAATCCACCCATTGATATATTGAACTTACTTCATTTACCATGGTTTGATTGTCTGCAGGTAACATGATGGGCTTTTATCCAAACAAGCAGGACCTGTCTCTTAATCACTAACTATATAGACTGTTAGAACCAATACCTTTGAGGTAAATGGTTTTATAGTTCATTATATCTATGAGACAGTGCTAACATGTATTTACATTATTTATGGAGGCTGTGTTCTAGTACAAAACATGGTGCTTATAGATACTGTTACATTATTTCTAGAAGAATGGCTGTGTGACATGGAGATTACCAAGAGGAGGTAACCTGATTATGAGAGACAGTTGAACCTTAATAGTGCAGCACTGTGGTGAAGTTCAGATAGACGTGCACACTTTTTAATATTACCCATAGGTTAATTAAGTGACATGAATCTCTTCAGTGAGCAAATCTCAGTTGGAAAACTTTATAATTGGCAATTGGAAGTAAATAAAAATCAGCCATTCACCTAAAACCAAAAGAACTGTAATACTAAGAAGGGGGTGGGGGGGCGGGGGAAACAGAAATGCCTTCCAATAAAAAAGTACAGTTTTCTCATTAAATGTGTCCCTCAGCCCTATTGATAGATAGATTATCTGTCTACTTCTTATTTATTCCGGTATTAAGGAACTGGATATTTTCTGGCTCTAACATCTTTTGTCACAACTGAATGCATGCAATGATGGACACTGTAAATCATACTTTTTTAACAAATTACAGCATTAGATTAATTAAAAATACTGTCAGTTTAAATATTACATTTTGGGCTTTTGAACATAAATGCTACCTCATCAGGAAAATACCAGAACACACTGAGTGACTGATGCTTAAAGAAGCCGAATAACTTTATCTAATTGCTGGTCCTGAATTCAGCGAGGGAAGTGCAGAGATCCTTTCCTGGTATTCTTCCAGGTGAATTTCTACCCAAAGAGTTAAAATGTTATATATGAAGCCTAGTGTTTTGGGCACGATTTTGTAAAAACTGGGATTCAGTTCTCTTGTTGCCCTTAGATTTTTTTATTATTATAATGCAAATGAAGGACTCCTGGCTCCTTCTAATTTTCCTCTCCCATTTAAAAAATGCTGCACAGGCTGCTTTTGCTATTACTGGTGTTCAATGGACCTAAAAATTGTGTTTGCTATGCCTTATGCTGTTGATTTCAAGGACACAGAGAGAAGCAGATAACTTACTGACCATAGAATCAAGAGGAAAGTCTCACAAGATATATCAGTGGATTTGTACGCACTTTGAGCCTTTTATCTTCAGGAGCTATACCTGTTATACCAATCCTTTAGAGCAGAGGTTCCCAAACGTTGGTACACATACCCCTGTGGGTACGTAAGACATCTCTGGAGGGTATGCGGGAGAAATTGTGTTGTGTAATGGTATATTTAATTTTATTTATAATAATTGGCATTTAAGGGATTAAAATAGAAAACATATGCTCATAGGGGTACGTGGGCAGCTGGTAAATCTGGAAAGGGGTACACAATAAGAAAAAGTTTGGGAACCTCTGCTTTAGAGTTCCACTTGAGTTTTAAGTTAACAGCTGTTTTCCATTGGAGCCCCCTTATCGAGTAACTTGTCACCCTTCTGTCTGTCTTCCCTACTAGATTCTAACCCGGGGGTGGGCAAAATGCAGCCCGCCAGGCCATTTTATCTGGCCCACAGGGCCCCTAAAAATTTTTAAAAATTAATATTTATCTGCCCCTGGCTGCCTGTCATGCAGCCCTCGATGGCTTGCCAAAACTCAGTAAGTGGCCCTCCACCCGAAATAATTGCCCACCCCTGTTCTAGCCTCAGCCGTTCCCCCACTGTCAAATATACTGGACAAAAAGGGACCCAACACTCTGGATTACTCTGTAGTACTTACTGAGAGGGAAAAAGCTATTTTACACCAAATTCAAACTGGATGAACACTTGAATAATTTCAACACTAAATTTTGTTTCAATACTCAAAAAATAACACATCTTGGATTTTGAGTTTGGGGGGCAAAGGTTCAGGGGAGCTCCCTTTCTTCTAGTCTTTTAACTTTATACCCCTTCCCCTAGAAGAGCGCGGGAAAGAAGTAGAAAAGGTGGAAACACATTTGGTTTTCTGTATTCCCCAGTCTCTCTCACACAAGATCTGTTGCCCCTCAATATTGTAAAATTTAAACTCTACCAGTGAATGTGTTTTAAACCATCATCTCTCTAGTCAGTGTTCTAAAATCTCATCGTCAGTTCTGCTGTTGTCACTATTCCTGAAAAACTGGCATCATTGGAGAATGGCAACCTGCCCATCCCAATGTCTTTTCCATTGATCTGAACAGAAGTATGGTAGAGCACACAGTGTAAAGATAAATAAATAAATAAAGTTACACATATGGATATGATGATATTGTCGGAGATCAGAGCAGCGCCGGCAGCTGCTTTCTGACCCCCCCCCCACCAGAGCAGTAAAACTTTCACCTGACAGGCAGGTAGTGATGGATGGGGTGAAATTAACCAGGCACAGACGCGTGTTGGTTATAGGAGATTGTTTACTTACGTCGCCCAGATAGTGATGTGCGATGCAGGCTGAGCCTTTGTTCCTGTTACAGTTGCATCGATTACAGTCAAACGTATATCAAGCGATGACGAATGAAGTGCGCCGAGAACGGACTATCGAGCCTGCAGGGCTTTACTACGTCAAAATTAACGATGACGGGGAGTATTGACAGCTGATCAGACCGTCAATCTACTCTGGTGATGGACTCAGGTCTCTCCTCAGAGGTTTCTCCGGGGTTCTCCACCTGGGCGGAAACTGCTAAACTATTTATAGACAGAGGTGTCTGACGGAGATACCCAATGATGAACCGTTATGTGGAATCTTTAATTTTCTGGCAAGCAGCAGTTCTTTGTGCTCTCAGGTTGCTATCAGGTTACAAGGTAGTGGGTTAGGTTTTTTGCCTGTTACGTATGAGGTTACGATGAGGGGCTTACGCTTGTTTCTTGACCAATTGCAGGGATTTATGGCAGGGCTATCCCCTTTCACCCTGACCAGTCTTAAGTTTCATTTCTTGTATGTGACGTAGGCATAAATTATATACAGCTCTCCACCAGGATTTTGTTTCAGGAGTTTCTGGCAAGGATTTCTTTTTAACCCTTAGTTGACTACTTGAATGGTGTATCTTGCTAGTGGCATGGGCACTGATTAACTGGGTTGTGACAGATATGTTCTACTGGACATACATATTCTAGGGATTAGCACTCTTGGTATTTGGATGCTGATGTGGTCATCCACACACACAAACAGATCTGCTTCCAGCAGGGGACCTACCCAATCCATGTTAGAGAAACTCATTCAGTAGGAGCCTATCATGTAATTTGGTTGTCATATCTATAATCACTACTATTGTTGCTATTCATAAGAACCTATGGATTCCACACCAGAGCTGAGATCTTGCCTCATAATAGTTACAGTATCTTGCTTTAGAGATGTATCTTTAACAGGTAAGTAGGCTGCTATTGCAACGGAACAGCAATGGATGTCATATGAAAATTAATAATAGGACAAAGTGTGCTATAGAATTAAAATGTTAAAATTTCACAAGTCTATTAAGAAAAATACATATACAAACATGCATGCTTTATACTTCTGGTAAAAGGCTTCTATCAGAAATGTGAAACATGGAGTACTTAGAAGTCTGTTGTAACCTGCTTTGTAGTATATAAATTAACAGGAAAAATTGAGGAAAATGTCATGGTATCAACATAGAATTTCTGTTAGGTTACATAAGTTCTTGCAGACAAACAGCAGAACTCTGAACAGCCACGCTCCAAATGCATGTCAGTGGGCACATCTACACGAGACACTACTGCACACTAGCAACAAGATACTGTGCAGTGGCTCATTGCTACTGCACAGTAGCATTGGCAGGCACTAACTGTGATGTGTTGCTACAGTGCAGTAGTGTCAGAAAAAAACAGTGGGGATGGTAACACTGGTTATTGCGCAGTCATTTAGTACTTATATAAGCTTAATACTTGCATAAGCAAAAATACTAAATGACTGAGCAGTAACAACTGCACAGTCTGCTGTTCGTGTAGACATGGCCAGTTAGAAGGAGCCACAAGTCTTCTATTTACCTTATAAAAGCAAAGGACAGTACAAGAACCTGAGAAGACAATCAGCACTTAAAAGGCCCTGTCCAAAACACTAGGTGTCAGATGTTGTTCCAATAAAAGAATCAGTTTTACCCAAAAAACATTGTCTACCTATGTCCTTAGACCAACACAGCTACAACCAACACTCCAGGCTTCATCTGTGGCATTTTAACTCTTGTACAGAGATTCACTAGAAAGAAAACCAGGAAAGGATCTCTGCACTTCCTTCACTGAATATGGTTTCTGCAGTGCAGTTTCTGGCCTACCTTTGAAGTTCTACGAAGAGTTCTTGCTCCTTGTTAATGAAGAAATCCCATCCTATTTGTGACAGCCCTTCTGAATTCCCTTATTTTAACAAGAACTTTAAATGCACTCTTTTTGTATTAGTGTATTTTAGTTATATCTTGGGAGGTTACAGGTTAGCATCTCTTTCCATACCTAAATGGAGGTTGGTCCCAACTAATGTGGTTGTTCAGTGTTCTCCGGTATCACAGTAGTACCAATTACTATCATCTTTCACCTACAATAAACCCTAAGATCTGCCTACAGAAGTAAAGTAGCAATTCAACAACTCAGTAAACTGGAAGCTTTTTATAAACTGAGCTCTGATTATCATTATTCTTGCTTGCTGACAAAAACATTCATTCAATTTTGAGTGAGATCACTTCTTTCCTTTTTTCATTTATCAGAAGCAAGTCCCCTGGAAGAAGTATGTTTTCTCTTTAGAAAATATATTTCATTATCTCTTCCTTATCACTAACAAAATATAGCTATTGAAAATCAAAATATTCTCTCCACTTTGGAAAATGAAAATTGGAGTAATGAGCTGGTACAAAAGCATAGTCACAAGATGTCTATGACCCAAGGGGGGCACCACAAAAGTTCCCAGATTGTGGCTGTTCATCAGCCTTGTCTAATTATCTTTGTGTTTTTATTAATTGGTCCTTAATATGGACAGTACAGTATCCATATTGCTTGCAGTGATGTAGTACTGTTTCATAGTCAAACGTACAGGAATGACTTCAGAGAGGAAAGAAATGATTATGGCAAGTGTTTTTATAGCTGGGGGAAGTGGGGAGAAGGGGAGCTACAACTTCAAATTACATTACACTTCTGCTTCCTAGTCCATCTCTTCCTCTTTATGCACACTATCAGAAGTGATTAATATTTACAATACTTTAAGTGAACTTTTATTAAACACTAAACTACTCCATGTCAATGTGTATTATAATGATCTTTGGTTTTATGGCAATGAGTCCCTTCAACTTCTTAGACCTGCATTTTCTCACTTTAAAATGTATAGACTAGCCCAATTGCCCTGCATGTAATTGGAAAGCCCTGTCTCTCAAATATCCTTTACTTAAATGACTAGATATGTAATGGCTGTAATAAATGAGAACAATACCGTTTTCTCAGTTTTCTTAAAGCTCCTATCAAACTACTAAGGCAGTGAGCTGAGTAAGAGATTGTGCAAAATTCCATTCCTCCCTGGGGTTGCCAGCTCTGTTTGAATCTATTCCAGAAGGATTCTAGAATGCCACCGTGCCCACAACACACAGCATGAACGTGCCTGTGTGCTTTCTAGGGCTGTGTGAAATTTTGCCGACCATTTTGTTTCGACACTGTTTCAACCAATTTCAAGGCCGAAACAGCAAAATTGAAACAAAACAAATAGCCTCAAAACAAAATGAGGCTGGTCAAAATGTTTTGAACATCAGGGATGGGAAGTCAGCTGGACTGACTTCCCATCCCCAGTGCAAGATCCGGTAGGGGTCAGGAGGCAGCCCAGGTGGGCTGCTTCCCTGCCCCCCATGCTAGATCATGCCCGGGGTGGGAGGCAGCCTAGGGGGGCAGACAGCAGGGGCGGGAGGCAGATCACGCTGGGGACAGGAAGCAGCCGGCATGATCTAGTGTGGGGGATGGGAAAGCAGCCCAGCTGAGCTGCTTCCTTGTCCCCCATGCTAGATCGTGCCAGGGGCAGGAGGCAGCCTAGGGAGGCAACTAGTGGGGGCAGGAGGCAGATTACACCGGGAGCAGGAGGCAGCTGGTCTGACTCCCCATCCCCAGCGAAAATCGAAACAGCATCAAAACAGGCTTTCTGTTTTGCCGGAATGGAACAAAACAGCTGTTTTGACTTGAAATTAAATTCGAGATGAATCACTGTTCCATCAAACCGTCAGAACTCAAGGTGAAATGGAACCGTTTTGCACAGCCCTGGTGCTTACGTATATTGGTTACAGATTACAGTAAATAGACTTTACGTCAGGAAGGCAAATACACATTACTATTACATTTTAAAAACCTACTGGTCTACCTTATACATCAGATTCAACATTTAGTATTTATTTTAATGAATGCCCTATCATTTATCTCCAGGGTGACTCTCAACAGTCTCCTGGAGATTTATATCTAATTCCTGGAGACTCCAGTTGTAACTGTGCAGGTGTAACTGCGCAGTCATTTAGTACTTGCTTAGCTGTTGCTGCACAGTCCCAGTGGCGCATGGGTCATTTCTAACCTTACTTTGTGGTAGCAATGAGCTACTACACAGTAGCATCAGTGTTGTGGTTCATGCCAACCAATGCTACATTGCTGTAGTGATGAGCTATACCACCATAGCTTGTCGCTATGGTGATGTAGTGTCTCTTGTAGATGCACCCAGTATGGCCTTGGGTCAGTCCCAGCCTTCCCCACTCCCCCTCCCCCAACTACTTTGCTCCCCACTGGGTGCATCATCACATGAGCTTAACTGCACAGTAGACTAATATGTCACAGTCTAAATGTGCAAAGCTATTAGACTGCAGCAAAATAATTTTTGCCGTCATAAGATAGTACTGTTGGGAATAGTACTATCTTACAGCAGCAAAAATAATTGTGCCCAAACACATGTGTAAACACTGACCCAGGCATAAATTGCCCAGGCAGCAGGGGGGCAGACCTCTGTCCTGCCACCTAGCCACATGGCTCTGCTCTTTGGGCACTCTCATGCCCTAGCCAGCCCCTCTGCCACCCAATGCCATGACCAGAGCCTGGGGCTGACTCCCCAAGCCTGCTACTAGCTCAGGGTTGCTCCGCTCTGGCTCAAGTTGCTGCAGTTCCAGGTGTATGTAAAGACATTTCATTTGGGAGTAGCTGACTCTGGCACAAACTGTGCCAGAGTTTATTGAACCGCATTAATAGCTCATGTAGAGGCACCCACTGTTTCTCAGATTTGGGAGTTCTGTAATTAGCAGTACTGGCTAGAAATTGTGAACAGAAATAGTTTTTAATGGAAAAGCTGCTCTTGGTTAAACTAACTTCTTTGTTGTTGAATTGTATCAATATTGGTACTCTCACAAGACAGAAATTAGATAGTAATGACATTAAGTAATAGGATTTGATCTTATAATTACTTAGGCTTCTTTGAAAAATTCCCTTTTTTCACATACAAACATAGGATCCTACAGACTTCACTTATGTAATCCCATGAATAACTGTCCTTTTATCCACATATACTAAAAAACTACTTTTGAATGAATTGAACAAATCAAACAGTAATCTATTTCATGAAACAAGCATGTATGATCATATAAGGTGATAATATGTTTTTAAGATACAGATACTACAATGGTAGTTTCAGATGCCTTTTCTTCCCATTCAAAAAAAGTCTAACAAGCGTAAAGTTGGAGAAGAGCATTATTTGCTTTTACACATTTCTTCCAAAAAAAGGGGAAATGGTAATAAAGCAGTAAACCATCTGTGTTGGAGGTAATTAAACAATTTTTAAAACTGCTAAGCATTTTTACAGCTTTGATCCTTCAGTCCTTACTTGAAAGGCCCTATTATCTTAAATTTTAATGAAAACTGAATGCTGTAGTAAGTAATCTGATGTGCTTTAATGTATAGTAGTTTATCATTTGTACAATAACTGTAAAAAGATTCCAAAATATTAGTTTAAGGACTGCTTTAGTAATATGAATGATCTTCAAATTGAAATGCTAATATTTTCTTTCTGAACAAAGTGCTTAAGAAAGTAGCCTGCCCTCACCTCCACAGTCTTTCACCCAATACTATTTGAATATGATTTTCTCGCTGGTAGTAGCATGAAATCCAGTTAACCTGAACTGTGTAGAAGTAGTAGTGAAAGATTTGTATTATATTTGGAAAACATTAAAGGATATAGTGATATCTCCAAGAGATGTAGCTTCCATGCTTCCAAGGCTGAATTGGACAGACACGGGGGGTCAAACTTAGGGTTTTGGTACAGATAGTCAGCAAGAATGGGCATTAGGGCAACCTTAAATTTGATCCTAATGATCATTTTGTGTGTAGCCCTAAATTCTAATCCCAGGTAGGTCTGAATCCTTTTGTCTTGGGAAAGTATTGTCACTTCTGCCCGCTTACCCATCTATAAATTAGAGATTAATACGTATTTACTAAGTGCATGTCAAAGAAAATGCGAGTTTGAGTTTATTTCTGCTGTGTGTTGTATTTTATAAAACACCATTAAGAAGCATACAAAAACAATCAATGTACATATACATACTTATTCCAAAGTGTATTCCAAGGCACTAGTCATTTTGCTTTCAATCTTTTTTGGCCAAGCAAATTTTTGTGGAGTGATTTTAACCCAGTCTGGATATGCCATGGCCTACAATTATGGCCTACCTACTTAAGATGGTAATACCAATTAGTCTGAGGCTAAGTGCTAATTTCTTTAGTTCACAAAAATATCTGCATCAGACACCCCTCATAATGTTTGTGACTTTTTTTATTTATACTAATCTTACCTTGCCACCTTCATAATGTCATCCTGTAGCCCTCACTGTATGCCTGTAATTAAGTTGGTTTACTTTAAAATAACTTCATAGAAGTGCAGAAGTAAATAAAGAGTCAGAACTCAAACTGATAATCCATTTCAAAATACTTATAGTAAAAAAGCAAAGAACTTTTAGTTAGTATTTTCCTGGAAAGTAAATTATCATGTCATCTTCCAACAAAAAGGGAAAAAATAACTGGACACTGTGAACAAGGCTTTTCAGCTACAGGCATCTGTAATTCTAATACAGTGGAGAAATTAAGTGTTCAATGTCTCTCAAACCTACCCTGTTCACTTGTGTGATCTAATGTTAGTGCATATGTAGCATATTGGTGGCTCAAGGCATAATAGACTAAGTTCATCCCTTCCATAATTCTTTTGAAGACAGGGGTATTACACCCTCCCCACCCTCCAAGGCCAGGTACAAACATTACACATAAACTGGCATAAGTGATTGGAAACCAGTCTAAACCTGCAGTCTAAACCAGTCTAACAGAACAGAAGTTCAGTACACACAGATTGTTTTTAAAATGGTAGAACCTGGTCTAAGATAGGCCTGGATGGATGTAGTATCAGACTTAATCAGTTTAGGTTAGACCGGTCTATTGAACTTCTGTCCCAGATCCCCTATCAATTCAAGTTATGTCACTGTCCACTGGCATCCGAGGTTGACCTCCCCCAGCTAAACTCCCCTTTCAGGGAGCCACAGCTCAGCTGCTCCAGCTGAGCACCTAGCCAGCCCCACCCCTGAATTCTCTGTCAGCCACAAACAGGACAGAGGCTGCGGACGGGAGCAGGGCTCATGAGCTGCTGGGAGGAGGCAGTGCCAGCGGTGTACCCTGCATTACTTGCCTGGGTTGGTGGGACACAGAGTGTCCCCACCCTTTTCCAGTTCTGTCTGAGCCCCAGGACCGTGTGCTGGAGTGGCTCCAAGAAGGGCTCCAAGGATCTCCACCTGGATCCAGCACCATGTTCCCAGCTGATGTCACTTCCCCTGCAATTGTAAGCAAATTGCTGCTCTCTCCCCTTCCCCAGAGACCAGAACCCTGCAGCTGCAGGGAAAGTGGCTTTAGCTGGGAGCTCTGGGGAAGGGAAGGGGTGGTAAATCCTGTGAGCCCTCCCCAGAGCCACTGCAGCACACAGTCCAGATTGTCCCTCCCCTGACCCGGTTCTGTTCAAGCCCCGGGACCATGGCCTGGAGCAGTTCTGGGAAGGACTCACAGGATTCCCCGCCACGGCTCTCCCCCAAGCCGGTTCTGAGTTTCCAGCTGAAGCCTTTTCCCCTGCAACTGCAGATCTTTGGTGCCTGGAGAGGGTAGGAGGTAGCCATCTGTAGTCCATTTAGAAAAACCCACATAAGTTAGTTTGAATCCTCCTCAGGCTTTTTGAATATCTGTACCTCACCCAAAAGTCAGAAGTAATCTGACCAGTACTAAGCATATAGTCACTCGCTTTTTGCATCTTTGCAAATCTTCAGTACTACTCTGTTGGCACATCTATATGAGACACTACTGCACAGTAGCAACAAAGTACTGTGCAGTAGCTCGTTGCTATCACTCAGTAGTGTTGCCAGGCGCTAACCACGATGCAATACTACTGCACAGTAGTAATGAGCTACTGTGCAGTAGCTGGTTGCTACTGCTCAGTAGCGTTAGAAAAAAAACGTGCAGCAACAGTACTGTGCAGTAACACCAGTTATGCAAGTACTAAATGACTGCACTGTAACAACTGCACAGTCTGCCACTCATGTAGATTCAGTAGCAAGGCTCCTTGCTCTAAGAAAGCTGTTCAAAAAGTGGCAAAAAAACTCTCAGTCAGGCTTTAAGCCCCCAAAAGGTGAACTTATTATCATGGAGGATGACATTTTACCAATATACAGGGGGCTAACAACCATATACCTCTTTCTTAATCTCTCTATAACCTTTTATATGGCCAACTTTCTAATGCTCCTGTCCTGTTATTCAAGAGACTGTGAGCATAATGAAATAGCCCAAGTCCAAACTCGCCAATATGTGGCTGTCCTTCATCTGCACAACTGTTACTTGCCGAATCCCATGAGACTCAGATCTTTCCCTGTGAAATCAGTAGGAGAAAGTGTGAAAGCAGGGGCAGCATCCAGCTCTACATTTCTTGTATATCAGACATATATTTATGCCACTTTGTAGCATTCTACTTGTGCAGCTGAAATGCTTGGTTGAAGGGTATATGGCTAGCACTGAAAAGAAGCAAGATCTTGAGTAAAATATTTTCCGAATTCAGGTTTTATGGACCATTCTGTGGTCAGTGGTGATGTGTAAAACAATAAGGTGTACCTTGCCTTAACCATTTAAATTCCATTACTGTAAAACTGCTTTAAAACTACTTCTGGCCACCTAGGAGTAATGTAGACTCCACAAGAGCCAGAAGACACATGTTTAAAAAGGTGCAAACAACATCTTAAAACTTAAATCCCCTTCTTCACAACATTATCATCTATCTCTTCTATGTATAAGTTAGTTCCAGACAGTGGCTATACATAGCTTTAAGTGAGTCTGAAAGTGTGAAAGTCTGTATTTTGATACTGAGAGCCTTGCTATTTCATAGTAAAATGTGTTTCAGTTATAGTTTAATACAAATAACATAAACTATCTAAAATGTGAATTGTGGAGGAATCAGGTGTTAACTCCTTTGATTGCCTTGCACCTTCAATTTTAAGGTACCTGAAACTGTTTTAAAGCCTCCAGTGTCTACACCAGGTCTTAGAAATCCAGCAGAAACCCTCTGGATGGAGATGTGCCTTTCTTTGTCCTGTGAAAGTTTGTTCAGCTTTACCTAAATTATAAAGTGTTAAAAATTACCACTACCCTTCTCTCACTTGCATTTCTCAGGCACCTGTTGACAGCCTGCCTGCTACTTCAGCTGCAGGCAGCTGGCTAGGGCAGAGCCTGCAGCAGTACAGTGCTATGAGCACCAGCCCTAGGTGACCTTGTGTGAGTTAATGTGGGAGTGAAATAAGTATAAACTTATTTCACATAACCCAAAGACCTGTTCTGGCATCTTGTAGGAGAGGAAAAGAGTGACAAATCTGCTCTAGCAATAAATGTTCATGAATATCTTTCCCAGGAAAAGGGACTAAAATATGGTGGCTTCCTAAAAGAATGCTAAGATGCTTCTAAGTCTAATTAAACTGGAATTTAGGGGATGTGGACACAGGCCTGAGATTTACAGGCTCAAGAGATCAGTTCTGAAATGTGACACTGGATTTGTGACTTTGATTAGTGTTTAAAGCAACTTGCTTTTCAGTAATTTCCTTTCTCATATACTTCTGCCACACCTATGTTTGAATTGGAACTCTTGCAAAGAATAGGACTTGAGGAAAAAGATGATAATTAATGATGAAAAACCTATTGTCTATTAACTGTATACATAGAGATTTTTTTTCCATAGCTAGCAGTAAGAAACCACATTGTATGCGTATCTACATATGTGTGAATGGACTGTTAAGACCTCTGTTGTAGTCCAGTTTAGCAGCCTCTCCCTTTTTCTACTTTTCAGATATTGGCATTTTATATTAATTTCTCCCAGAAGCAGGCAACTTTGGAATCACATCTGCTTTTCCCACATAAAAATCAAAAAGTGACAATTCAACATATGGAGCATGTATGTGTAACACCGTCACTTAAAAAGTATGATGCCTAGCAGGACAGTTAGAGGCTTCCACAGAGTTCTGCTGGGTCCATTGTAGTGTGTCACAACTACCATTTGGATTTTCTCACAGGCCTGGTTGAAGCTTTAACAGGGTCACTTGATTGTTAGAAATGCTTCTCTGAGCATCTGTAAAGTGCTGCTGAAACTCACTCAACCATCTCCCTCTAAGGAGTGATTTCCTGAGTTTCAAATGCTAAAAGTGCTTTTAGCAGTGTTTAGAGGAACATATTGAAACTTTAGGTTTTAAAGCTCAAGGCATGGGGCTCCTTTCTTGGGTCATGTCTTTACTAGACATTTTTAGCATCATATTAATGTCTGATGGAGGAGGGGAAGGGGCCTGATTCCCCTTCCCTCCCATGCAGAAGATGCAGACATACACATTAAAAGCTCTTTTGCTGATATAACTTGTGCTTATGGAGCTAGTATAAGTGGTGCCAGTTAGAACCCTTTTTTGTCAGTATAAATGATGCCTACACCAGGAGGGTATGCCAGTACAGCCATACAACTACAGATATGTCAGCAACCTTTTTTTTTTTTTGGCAATGTAGATTAGGACCTAGTTCAGCGTTATTGAAATCAGCAGAAAGATTCTCCCTGACTTCAGGGTGTACTGGTCAGAACCAGGCAGCAGAAAAAGGTCTTCCTGCCATATTTTGTATTTGTAAAATCTCTTTTACTGGAGCCAAAGAAACATTATAAGGTGAAAAAGAATGTAAAGCCTGTAGAATTGCTGAGGCCTCAAAGTTGACTTTATGGATTGAAGCAGCCTCATTCAGAACTTAGGTGTTTTGTTTTCCATTTAGAATTTGTCTTTATTCATCATCTAGGCTTAAATAAGCATCTTGAAACTAAAATAAAGCTTTTCCATCTGTGAGGAGGTTGATTATTAATGGAGCAAATCCAGTATTGCAACCCACCACAAATATTGATTTGATTTAGGACTGATTTTTCTTTTTAAGATGGTAAGTCTTTTTTTAATCATAATGGGAAATCAAATTAAGACTGTGAAAACTACAGAATAGAAACAAAATATCCCATCTTTGAAATCAAGATATTTGCCTCATATAAGAGATGACAAACTCAGAGGGTGCATCCAGACAAGCGTGGATGTGCGGTGAGTGGCACCGCAGACCTGTCTGTGGTGCCACACACCACACATGCAGGTGTTCCCTGCGCTGCTACTTTGCATTCCCTGTGTGGGGAGGGGGGCAGGGAGTGGTTTGAAATAAAAAAAAAACATGCCAAAAAAAGCAGGGTGGTGCGCCCAAAACCGGAGCCTGGCTGGCCAGAGCTGCATTCTGGCTGCTGACCAGGCTCCCTACTGCAGGAGTGCCATGGCTGCAGCTCCCAGAGGCCCTCAGGACTCCAGGTAAGGCTGCTGGGGCCAGCAACTGTGCTGGCCCCAGCCTCCCCTACCCCATCTGGTATACCCTGCCACACACCACAGTGCGCATGGTACGGGCGTTCCCCAGTGACAAGTAGCTGTGACACCAGGTATGCCACTGCTACTTGTCCTCAGGGAAATGCACATTCCTGCTCATCTGGATGGTACCCAGAGAGAGCATGCAAAGGGCAAAGTATTTAGGGGAAATCCTGGCTCCATTTACATCAATGGAAGATTGCACCTTCAATGTGTTCTACATGCAATTTCTGCAACATGTTTTCTAGATAGAAACATTTTTTAGCAAGAGCTACGAAGCACATCACTCAGTGCCAGACAAGGCAGATGATTGGAAAGACATTCAATGCGAGTAAATTGAAATAGAAATCAAGAAATAGGATTAGATGTCTAAGACATCTAAACCATTTGTGCGCACAGTGTTGCCTTTGGTTTATTCGTTAAGTCTAATTTTATCTTGTCAAGATATCTGAAAGAAAAACATCTAGTGAGCTGCCCTACATATGTGGTCAGTAGCCCAACTTGTGATCAGATGTCTTTTGCCTCAAGTGCCTTCAAGCCCTTATTTACTTTACAACAGAGTTGATTCTGTTGCATATTTCTGCCTCTCTTGTTCCTCTTTCCTAGAGGTTTTTGTTTAAAAGATACATGGTACTGCCTGGTAGACAATTTACCTTTAGGTCAGATTCTGATATCCTTATGCATGCTGAGTATTCCCACTGGCTTCCAGAGGAAAGTACTACTCAAGACAAGTGGCGAGTCTCAGAGAGTAGTGTTTTGTTTTGAATAATCTTGTATATCCTGTGGATCACCCGACAGTAGTGATGGGATAATGGAAATTATGCCAGTCAGGGAGGTGCCTGTTGTGGAGTCTGACATGTATCTTTTGTTTTGTCATTTCTTTTCTCTTCATCTTAATACGTTGTGCCTGGTAGTCAGCTGTACAGCATGCAGCTGTTCTCGATCCACAACAGCATGATAATTTTTCAAGTGGTTTCTTTTATCAGAGGATCATGTATGCAAACCCTCCTTTCTCATATTTTCCCTCCTCTATTTTTATGCATAAACAGCAGCTTTCATACCTGGTCCCTTATACTCTGGGGTGTTGGAAAACTCTCCTGAGCTGTTCTTTTTTTATTCCCAGGTAGTTTCTCATCTCCCCATTCCTTCCAATATGTATGCCACTCTGCTACATCAAGGTGCTAAGAATTTCCCCCAAAAAAGATGTTGTTCCTTTGGCTTTCTTTCCCGGAGAGCTTTACAAGGAATTTCTGACTAAGCCTCTGACTTTGAGTTCTTGAATTCTGTTGAATGACAGTATACTAGGTTCAGAACAGCAGCATCCTAACACTTTACTTTTATTTACTCTGTAGAAACCTTTCTGGAAACGGTTCTGCAGCACATAGCAAGTGAAGCAACACTCCATTCTTTCAGCTTACACCAAACTTAATTTGGGCTTGTGCTTTCCTACAGCACTACCAAGTTTTCATATTCCTCAGCAGCATCTCTTCACACTATATTTACAAGTCCACAACCTGAGCTTTCTTAACTTTTGGCCTAGTATATGTGTTTTTTCTCTGATCCTCTTCTGCCTTTTCATTCTATTTTATTGATTGAGTTTTTAAATCTAATTATCTTCTGTACTACTTCTACACTCACTGCCTTTTGCTAAGCAAAAGAAAAGAAAATTGGCAGAAGTGTTAGTAACAAAATATAAGCTTGAAAATAAAACGGTAATACTTTGTGCTTATGTACTTTTTAACACAGAAGTGCCACCATTCCCTAACCTATTCCTGGCATGAGTGAAGCCAGCCACCCAGTGTAGACACTGGAGCTCAGTTATACATGCCTGTGCACACTACTTTCTTTAAACAACGTCCACAAGGACAAAATCAGCAAAATTGGATTGATGAAAATATGGTTTTACCTTTTGTTGCAAAACCAATGGAAAATTTAAAATAACCTAGTTTGTTTTTGACATTCAAAATGTTTTCCCTCTCCAGCCTTCACTGTGGATTTTCCATGGTAGTTATGTATTGTTTCCTTACAAAAGTACACAATTGGAGAGATGCTTTTTAAAACTCTCCTATTTCCTATAGTAATAACCCATCACTTGTCTGGGAAGTAGCGTTTCCTTCCAGTTGTTGTTTTAATCCATATTTATGGTAGCTAGTTTGTGGGGCTGGTAAATAAACCAGAGTAGTGTCACGCTAGTCCTTGCCATCCTGCAGCCAAATTCCGGGGCCTGACTTGCACTGAATTTCTCCAACTTGGTCTAGTCTGGAAGGCTTCCCTCTGAGACACTGGTTTCCTCTACAGAAGTGTTCAGGAGTTGGCAATTTACACCTGGTTCAGAGATAAGAAAACTAAATTCTACCAAGCTCAGCAGTGAGTGTTTTAGGGAATGGGTTGGCAATCAGAGCTCCAGAGATGGGCTTGGAAATGCTTTTCCAGTCAATGAAGAAAAATGAAATCCTCTGCTCCTAACTAAGTAGTATTAAGGCTGGAGTCGTTTCCCTCTTCTCTTCCAGCTGTGGCCCCTCTCAGCGCAGTGCAGACTGGGGAGGCATAGCTGACTGAGCTCTGGGCAGTAACTGAAAGAAATGCAAAGCAGGGGGGGCCTTGCCCTGTTGATTTCAGTCTTGTCACTCCTCAGGAGCAACACAGGACCTGCTCCCCCCTCCCCAAACACACACTTTCCCCCTTCTCTGCTAGCTGTAGCTGGGGTATTCGGGTGTCTATGGAAAAGGGAGTGCAGGGGGAGTTTGGCTGGAAAGTCTGAACTGCCCTTTCAAGCCAGTGCCCTGCCGGGTGGCTGGATCCTGCTGCCTGGGCCCCCGGTCCCTTGCTGACCTGCCTCATGGCCGGGCTCCCCCAGCAGTCAAATGCCTTGTGCTGGTGCCAAGGGCGGTTCTGGTGTTGGGGAGTCCCCAGCCGGCGCGGCGCCCCGGGAGGGCCAGGCAGGGCTGGGGACATCGCCAGGGAGCGGTGGGAGGCGGCGGCGGCTCCGGGGCCCCAGCCCTGCAGCCCCCGACGGGCCGGACTACGGGATTTCAGCTCAGCCGCGTTTCCAAAAGTTGCAGTGAAGTTCCCGAGCCCCTGAGCGGGGAGAGGGGGAGGGCCGGGAGGGGGACACCGTCGGGGCCGCAGGAGGGGGCGGGACCCGCGCAGGCTCCGCGCCGCCTGCCGCCGCTCGCGCAGGGTGGTTCCCCGGGGAAGCTCGCGGGAATGCCCCGGGGGGACCCAACATCGCTTTAGCCGAGAGCCTGAGGTCCAGGGCGGCGTGTGATCAGAAAACGAGGCTCTCCCCGTCTGCCCTCCCTTCGGGCGCCAGGCTACGGAGCGCGGCCGCGCACTGTGCAAGGCGCCCCCGGGGCGGGAGGATTTGGTGAAGCTTTGGGCTCTGGGCAAAGCAGAGCGCCCCTGTGTCCGTCCGGGCCCTGGGGACAGCGCGGGAGCGGGCCTCTCCTCCGGGGCACAGCCAGAGGTGTGGGGGGTGGGATTAGCACAGGGGAAGTTTGCGGGGGGCGGTCACTGCTGCGCTGCCAGCGGGAGCAGAGCGGGCAGAGCTGCCCTGCCCGGGCTCCGACTGCCGGCGAGTGGGTCCAAGCACAAATCCCCAGCCCCGTGGCGGGCAGGGGGGCTCTGCCGTGACACTGCCCAGCCCCCGCGCGCTCGTCCTCTTGTATTGCGGCACCCGGCCAGGAAAACGAGAAAGGCACGAAGCAGTGTG
>NW_005842520.1:338823-339189 GCF_000455745.1 Alligator sinensis
GCTTCATTGCCTGCAAAACTTGCACTTGACGATCTTCTTGAAAGCACTTTGGAAGTCCTTGTTGAAGTAGGCGTAGATGATGGGGTTGAGCAGAGAGTTGGAGTAGCCGAGCCAGTTGATGACGGCGCCCAGCCAGTCGGGCATGTAGCAACCGGCGTCGCAGAAGGGCAGCACCAGGGCCACGATGAAGAAGGGCAGCCAGCAGAGGATGAAGGTGCCCATGATGATGCCCAGGGTCTTGACGGTCTTCCTCTCCCGGGCCAGGGCCATCTTGCGCTTGGCCTCGGCGCTCTTCTCGTTCTTCCTCTCGCCGGGGGCGCCGCCGGCATCGCCGGGCAGGGGCAGGGGCAGGGGCGGGGGGGCCCC
>NW_005842520.1:339469-340017 GCF_000455745.1 Alligator sinensis
GTGCAGGGGTGGGGGTGGGAGCGGTCCGCGGGCGTGCGCCAGCCCAGCATGGGCGGGATGGAGATGAGGAAGCCGATGAGCCAGGTGAGGCTGATGAGCGCCGCCGCCCGCCGCGGGGTGCGCTTGTTCACGTAGTCAATGGGGTCGGTGATGGCCCAGTAGCGGTCCAGGGCGATGGCGCACAGGTGCAGGATGGAGGAGGTGCAGCACAGCACGTCCAGCGAGATGAAGATAGCGCAGGTGACCTGCCCCAGGGTCCACTTTTTGAGCACCTGGTAGAGCGCGGCCATGGGCAGCACCAGCACCGACACCATGAGGTCGGCCACGGCCAGCGAGCCGATGAGATAGTTGGCCACGGTCTGCAGCGAGCGCTCCAGGGCGATGGCCGCGATCACGCACGCGTTGCCGATCACGGCGCACAGCACCAGGGCGCCCAGCAGCAGCGACGTGAGCACCTGGTAGCTCAGCGCCAGCTCGGCCGGCGCCGTGCCGTTGCCGCCCGCCCGGACCCGGGTGCTGTTGGTGCCCTCCATGGCGGGCGGCGGGGC
>NW_005842520.1:340529-347123 GCF_000455745.1 Alligator sinensis
GGGCCCAAGTTCCCAGCCCCTCCCCCGCCCTCCATCTGCGGGTTTCCGCAGCCTCCCCGCGGGCGGGGGTGCCCGGCCTCTCCCCGGACTCGTGCGGGGCCCACTCGCGCCGTCCCCGCTTGCACGTGCGGGAGCCGCGGCCCTGGGGACGGGCGGCGCGCGTCCTGCCCAGGGAGAAGCGGGGCGTCCCGGCTGCCCGCACACGCGCCCGCGGGCTCCTTTGAGGCTGCGTGAAATTATAGCTCCATCATCCGCGAGCACTGGTCTCTTGCAGGCTGTTAGATAGGGACAGGACAATCGATACAGCAACCGAAAGAAATAGCTCAAGCTCGGTCGATAGACAGGAGTGTCGTGCAAGTGTCTTGAGACGGATTGTTTTACAATTCAGCGCCAGGCACGGTTCCCACTCAGTCATTTCAAAGCGCTGTAGTAATGAAACTCCCATTCGCGATGATTCAGGCTCCCCCCCGCTAGGGCCCGGGAAGGACCAGCACGGCTTGTGTCACCGGAAACTTTGGACTAGAGCTCCGAGATGAGACGGGAGAGCGCTTTTTTATCTCCCGACAAGCAGCTCCGAGCTGTCTTTCTTCGAGTCCTAGGGCAGGAAATTAAAATGCAACAAACTATTGAAATCAGGATCCCCGGGAGATAAAGAATAAGGATAGAGTCCCACCTGATAAAGAAGAGGGAAAGGCTGAGTCTGAAAGACAGTGAAATGAGAAAAATATCTTTGGGAACAATCTCGAATAGAAAGTGTGTCAGATTAACACATCATAACTAAATCAATTCCTCTCCAGTAAACACCCCAAACAGTAATACACCTGCGAAACATCCTGTGATTAGAGGGCATTTAAAAATTCATGATTATCAAGTTTAATTTTTACTTTATCGGGAAAGTGAAAATCTTGCAAAATCAACTGGTTACCTGGCATGATTTTTTTTCATTTAGTTTGTCATGCTGCCTTTTAATGAAGTGAAAGTGTGTTTTGGTTTAGTTTTCATTGGTATCAGGGAAGTTTAAAAAATGCAGAAGTTTTAGAAAATGCCAAATTGCTTAGCAGCACAACTTAGCCTATCTATAAATATATCAAATGTCATAAGAACCAAGCCACCAGAGATGCACACTCACGTTTGCTAATCTTTACTTAGCAGTGGTGACAAACAATTTAGCTATCTTAATAACTATATAATGTTTGAATAACTTCATATAAATTCCTATGTATGTGACATAGGCAGGCAAGGTTCTTTGGGTAGACGTGATATCTTTTATTAGACCAAACGAGTAGTTGGAAAAGAGTCCTTTGCAAACTTTTGGGCGCAATCACCCTTCTCCATAGGAAGTCGACATTTGTTAGAGGAGGAAACATTTTATGTACCTTCACTTTTCTACTTTAAACCCTTAGCCTACACAGAACTGCTAACAGTATAAGTACAGCAGTACCCTAAATATCCATCAGAGTTCTGGGTTAAATCATGAGTTTATGCTTTATGCCTTGTTGCATGGTGACCACATATGGTGGGGATAAGAGAAGACAATGTCAATAATTAATCATTATTATTTAGATACGTCTTACTTATGGGCTGCCAACGTATCTCAGGCACCATTTTCATGCTAACAAGCACCACTTAAAATCCACAGCAGAGTTAGCTTCCAAAGAATTGGCTATTTCTAAAAACAAAAAATCATACCTCCTGCTAAGAGATCATTTTGAGCCAGTTTAGTAAAACAGAATAAGCACAGGACTGGCAGGCTGAAGACCCTGACATTAAATCTGTATTCTGCCACAGGCCCCTTGTGTAGCTTTGGGCAAGTAACTTAGGAAATAATTGTCAAGTGCTTTCATTTTCTGGTGTTTAATTTAAGGCACTTATAGAATGATTTTCAGAGTTGCTGAGCTTTCACATCTCAAACAAGTCATTTTTGGGGGAACCAGAAATGAATGGACTCTAATACTGAGAAAGGGCATAGGAACAAGATCTAGTCAGAAACAGAAAGTTTTCCTGAAGAACTTGCCCCCCTTCATATCAAAATTTTTATCAGCTCTAGTCTTTCTTTCAGCGATTCTTTGTAACAGGTTTAGAGAAGCTCGCTGAAATACCTAGAGAAATCCTGCAAGAAAAATTATCTCATACCATGCAAGTTGGTTGTGAGCTATCCAAGTGTAGCCACACCTTAGAAAGTCTATTTAAAATAGTAATGTTATTGAATTTTAGAAAGTCTATTTTAAATAGTAATGTTATTGAATTCTCTCATGGCTTCATAAAATGAGAATTCTTCTTTGCTTCTTAAATATGTGAAATAAAGAATATTTTAACAATATTTGAACAGCCACAAAAGGAACGTCCCTGATTTGTATTCATTTTGGAAACGGAGTACTACAAACTTGTTGACATTGGGCAACTCATGTATTATATATCTATTGGCCAAAAAGAGACAGAAGTGCCACAACATGATTGGAATGAGAAAGAAAATAGTCCTTGTTACCAGTTTATTCAGCCAGTAGTATGCAACACTTGGTTTTAAAGTTTTTTCATTCACTAGCCTGAGAGAGATCTTTATTTCATCATCAGCAGTAACCTTAAACTAATAGGCTTTACTCAGGTGCCAAGTAAATCAATGCTTTTAGTTTACAATGGACGGACATGCTGTTGTGTCTATTATGTGCTCACTTTTCATTGTAGTACTTAATACTGGGAGAAGTGCCAAACAGGTGCAACATTATATGTCTGCTTCCTACTGAATACAGCCTCTGGATTTTTCCTTTTTTGAGTCTGTAGAATAAAATCTACAGATGTTAGCTCTATTTCCGTGTGTTAAAATTCTTCCAAAGAGCAGTTCCTTTAGAGTATGCAATAACTAATGCATGATCCAAACGTTTTGCACAGAAATTCCTGCAGGTTTTGGGCAAAGGATTCACAAAAGTCAGTCTCTGTGAGGTTTTCTGAATGTACCCTGTCAATGCTGCTTCCCTTAGGGATAGAGGATGGAGGCACACTTACTTGTAAGTTCCAGTGGGAAATGGATGTACCATTTCTGCACATAATCTGTCACAATAGTATATGAATCAATAGGGATGTTACTTTGAATCTCACATCCAGTGTCCCTCTATCATGTTAGTCAAACACCTCTACCCCAATAGAATAAGGAGGTATGCTGTCATTTGCCTAGCTATTAGCATGGGAACAGAAACTCTCTATTTAACCAGAAAGCTACCAATGATTATACTACCAGTGTTTGCATCAAACGTGGCATCAAGCATTTGTATTTTGTACTTGGATACTAGTAAGCTGCAGTTAACTATTTTTGTTTCATGTGCAGTCTTACATTATATTGGGTTCCCAGTAAAAAAATATTGTCAGTCACAGGGTGAAAATCTTACCCCTATTCCATCTCCTTTATGTCAGGAGATTCCAAAAGAAACTAAATGTATAGCATAGCTTAACATAACCCTTGAGGAAGCACATTCTGCTTCTTTGCACTGGCCTGGGGGAATCTGGATCTGTAACATTAGCAGCCAAAATTACTTCCTATAAATACTATCCATCGCACCTGGTGCAGTTCTGTAGAAGCTGTTTGTAAGTCATCTCTACATGGATGTGGTCCTAAGGAACTACCTAGAGAAGCCCTAGCTGGGAAACTGTGATGGTAGTCAGAAGAGTGTTTTAGAAGAGCCAGAGACCACTAAAATACAGTGACATGTAGCCACACCTTTATTTTCCCAATCATATTGTTGTTTGGAGCTGGAAGAGAACTGGCTGAGGAGTTGGTGCACTGGGTTTACTTCTTGTTAGGGCAATATCCCTTTACCTGTTTAAAGCAGCATTGACTGATTTGCACTCAACGAATGAATCCAGATGAGCCGGAATGTGTGTTTCCTTGAGGGCAAATAGCAGTGGCATACCTTGTGCCACTGCTGCTTACCATTGAGGAATGCCTGTACCACATCACCAGGGAATGCCCATACCATGTGTGCTCTGACACACAATAGGTTACCCCAGGTGTGGTATTGGAAGCTGGGGCCAGAATCTCTCCCATCTACTTTAAAAGAGCAGCCTGAATTTGTAATTGCATTAGGCAAAGTTCTCTCTCCCAAATAATTTTTCCTAACTGAAGATAACAAAATTAATCATTCTAATAACAGGTGTTACGTAATTCTAGGAATGCTGACTAGCATAAAACAGCTTCTTGGCAGAATTAGTTTTTACTGTTTGCTAATTAAGATTATTCATCTACTTATTATTAAGCATTCACATTTTTCTTATAACTGCAAGTCATAAAACTAGTTTAACATGAAGTAATTCAGTTTTCAGTAGTTGACTATACATAACAGATTCCAGTAATTTGAAAGTTAGCAGTATCTGTACATTTGCTAAAATGGGCATTAGTGGTGTTCCTAGAGATCTCCTGAACATTTAATTTATATTTTTTAACTTATCATTTAATATAGTTCAGCTTTTTGATCCCTTGAATAAATTACAGTTTTTGCTTTTTCCACTAAAATATAGAATAGCCTGCAATATTATGAGCTAGAAGGGTCTTTGATCGCATATTGGCTTAAAGATAATCATGTTAGGAAGCAGTCAATTGGAATGGCCATTTCTGTAGCTATCAAACATATAGCAGCACTCAAAGGAGACAACATAAAGGAGCAGTTCTTTGGGAACAGCAGGGGGAAGTATAAATGTTTAGGAGAAATGTCCATTCCCCATTTTTTTGGCTCAGGTTTTGTAAGTCTCAGCTTTAGATGTAACACAACAATAAACTAGTTTTTCCCTTTTTTCCAGAATAAATAGAAATGTATGTATTTGAGCTAATTCACCAAAATACAGACATGGATGGGGATGGCCTGCTGTTCTTATCATGTCATGATTGTTTTATGCATCTCTGAAGATTAAATCTGAGTTATGTAGGATCATGTTCTCCTTGATCAATAAAAATGTATGTTACAGTGTTTAAAGACATTACATATGAAGGAAGGAGACTCTATTATTTGATGTGTCACAGGATTTTCTCAAAGGAATCCAATAACTTATTAAGGCAAATGTGTTTTTTCCAACAAAGGTTTTTGAGAGCTTATGCAAATTTGCTGTGAAATAGCATACTTAGAAATGAATAGGAAGACAGTTACTTTAAAACCAATCTTTTTATATTCTCTTAAACCACATACAGATTATATGCTACATATATATGGCACATCTAACCTATGTTAGTTTTAATTCCTCCTCTACCTGTTGAGAGAACTGGGCTCAAATCAAGTCAAGGAGAGGAAGGGTTTGAACTTGTGCTTTCTGCATGCTTTTCCTAACTACTAGACTCCTGGGTATAGGGGAGCAATGGCATCATTTTCACCTCTTTCTCTGTGTGCTGTTAGGAGGTTAAAGGGTGCATCTACACAAGACACTATTGCACAGTGGTTATTGCATATTTATTTAGTACTTGTATAAGCAAGTACTAAATAAACGTGCCGTAAGTGGAGTTACTGCGCAGCAGCGCCAACAAATGTCTTTTAAGTGACGCTACTGTGCATATTAGCACTGTGCATGCTGTGACGCACTACTGCACAGTACTATTAGGCTACTGTGCAGTCAGCACCTTGTGTAGACATGGCCACAGATACTCTAAGCAGGCTTATGGGGTCAGGCCCTCAAGAGAAGAAGGTAAGAAAATGTCTAGTTTGTGAATCTCACTCGATGAATTTGCATCTGGAACTGTCAGGACAGTTATTTGTGTTATCAGCAGCAAAGATGTAGGTACCTTGGAAACTTTACTGATAGACTTTTTGGCACCTATAGTTAGGCACAGTTGAGGAGGGGCTTTGAGGATCTACACTGGGATTTAGGCACCTAAGGTAGTAGTGAGGCACCAAAATTCCTGTTGTGAATCTATTCCTTAGTTTTCACTAGTTGTCTCCCATGAAACATCCATATGCTTTTCATCTCATAAAACAAAATCTGAGAACATTTCCAGGATACCAGTGGAAACATTCTAAAGAACCAATCCTTCACTTCAGTACTTTGGGTCATCATACCTTGTCTCCATGCCTATTCTCAGGAAAGCATAAAGATGGATTTTTCATATGCAGCAAATTTCAGTATCTTCCATTTTCTTTCCAAACATACTAATTTGCTCAACAAGGTAAGTTTCATGTTAGTCATGAAGAGCTAGACAGACTTTTTTACATCTGTCCCTGGGTATGATGTAGCACATAACTGCTTCACTGCAGAGTAGCCTAGGTTAGGAGAGAAATGATTACTCTTGTTTATAGAGCAGAGTTCTGTGCTGCTGGCCCTTGCCTCTTTCTACCTACTTTCCTTCAAGCATAGGAAGATCTAGGATTTAAGGAGAGTATGTGGCTTGACCATGGAGATGATGGGGGTGAGACATGTTTGTATCACCTAGGTCCATAGGGGATGTGGAGGTGAGCAGGCAGGGACCAGGCATAGGAAAGAGAGACCCACCTGCTGCTGCAGCCAGTAACAACCCTGGTGTTTGCTGCCAGCCTGCAGGGTAAAGAGCTCACCGGGCTATGCAGTGAAAGTGGGGGGTGCAACTGAACCAGTGAACCCCTGGATCTGCACCCACCTGCAAGGGAA
>NW_005842520.1:347154-360080 GCF_000455745.1 Alligator sinensis
ACATGGATGGTGGCTTTGTGGGACAGTAAGAGAGTTCTGCCCTCCACTGTTCACCATTTGAACATAAAAGGCAGACCACAGTCTATTTTATATTCAGTCTAACAAAACACTTAAAAATATTCATAGCCTTTAAATGCAGTCCAGTGAAATTAAGGCTGTATCCACACTGAAGATTTATATACCCATTCACTGCTTCTACCACTTCTGTTCCATGTCACCTTCTTCTGTTAGAAAGAGGTCAGTGTTGTAATAATTAATTTGAATTCAGGTGCATGTTATTCATTTTTTCCTTCTATGAGACTGTTGGTACATTGTAAAAGTAATGGGTCTTTTGGGGAAAAATAAGAGTTTGAGTATGTTTTCAATAAAAAATGCACACATCTGTTTTTGTTTACCTTAATGCCAGAATAAAAGTACTGTCATAGAGAGCAAATATTTTGTGTTCAGTTATTACAGGACAATGAGAAAAAGTAGGGCCAAAGAAGAAGGTATTATAATTCACTGTTCTGGTAGTAATATGATTCAAGATATATAATCTTCTGGCTTTCAGATCGCATAGCACAGTACCACAGGGATCTGGAAAACAGTACCTGTGTTTTTGCTTGCACAGCTCTAATGCTATATGGATTTCCTGTTGACTTAGGAAATCATGTTTTAAACTTTAAGAAATTTTTCATCTGCCAGTATTTTAGTCTGAGTATAATTTAGCTGAAAAGATATGCAAATACAACAGATTCTGAAGAAAACGTGGTATAATTCTGGGCCCATTAAGGTCAATGGGAAAAACTTCCATTTGATTTCAGTGGGGCCAGGATATAACTAATAGCTACCTCTAAAAATAGAGCCAAATATTCCTCTCATCTACCATAAGGGAATTCAGTTGGTTTGAATTTTTTGAAATTGAAGAATGACAACAATATAAAAGACAGGAAAATTTTGTCCAGAAGCTATTCACGGGCTGAAACCAATAATTTGTTATTTGCATTTTGGAAATGCCCTCCGATTCAGATCAGTTGTCCATCTTTAGCTGACAATGTTAGTCACAAACAGCTAGACAGTTCTCTTTACTCCAGTGTAGTACTAGAAGTTTCAGAGAAATGTGAAATCCTATAATGAACAATTATGGACTTCTATGCCTGTTCAGAAAATTCTTCCTAATTCCAGGCATGTTTTGATTAATGTAAATTCTGGAGTATGACAATGCTGATTTATATTAATTTTTATGCATTTTTATCTGATATAATATAATTGAGGTCATTCTTCATAGTCGTATAAAAGTATATTTCCTTTTTTAACTTTGCTCTTGGTCTCAGTACTACTTCTAGCAGAGAGTTACATGAGTTAATTACGTGTTGTATAAAAAATTCTAAATATGTCCCTTCTGAATTTTATTGGATGACCTCTTGCTCCTATATTATGAAAGAAAGCAAATAGAACTATCTAAATAGCCTTAGCTACCCTAATCATTATTTTATATACCTCTATCATACTTTCTCTTATTCACTTCTTATCTAAATTAAATAACAATCGTTTCACTCTTGTCACATGGAAGTCTTCCCATTCCTCTAAGCTTTTCTCTTCATCAACATCCCCGCTACATTTTTGTTGCACTTCTCAGAAGTACCATTGCCAGGAGCAGTAATTTTGAATAAGGCTACTGGGTTAAATCCTTTGCTTTTGAGGATTCACAGGAGTAAGTGTGAAATTTTTACATAGCTATGCATGGTACCTGGGAAGTTAATTCCCTTGTTATTATATTCTTGCTTTTCAAAAGAGCTATACTGGCAGATGTGGCTTTAGGCAGGGTTTCTCTCTCCTTGCATTAGGTCAGTCAGAGCATATTTTTACATGATAGAATTTTTACTTGGATATTTATAACATACAGTTTCTCCAGCTTGCTACCATATTTACCTTTACAGTAATACAGTAATACAGACTGGCTTCATAACCATTCTTTACAAATAACAGCACTGACCATCTTATAACTACAAATACCATCATCTAGACCATATTTATCTGAAACAGCAAGGTCATATTAACAAAACCTAAAGAATGTTCCTGGATTAAGAAGCTTAAATAATGGTTAGAATTAATGTCCATATTATATGGGAGCATATCATTAGCTGAGTTAAATCAGCATAGCTCCATTACAGTCAGCATGCAATTAACCTATGGAACTAATTGCCACAAATCATAACAAAGGCCAAGTGCTTAATAGGAAGGGAGCGGACTGGATATTTATATAAATGTGTAAGAATATCTTTTGATACATTAGAAAGGATAAAAATGTAGCACTGATTTCCAGTGAGCTATGCCAATTTAAATCAACTGAGGATTTCAACCATTGTAAATATTCAGATATTGTTAAGGGCAAGCTGTGGATGAGAGAAAAAGAGGCTGAAAATCAGCTGTGTGAACTAGTCTTACAGAGTTCTCTCTAGCATGTCATGGCCTCGCAAATATTCCTTACCACCTAGTAAAGAAATAATCATGGTAACCTTTCAAGCTTGGTTCTGTTTTTGCCCCATCTTGAAGGGAGGGGGATGAGGGAAGACTCGTTAGACAAAGGAGACTGAATAGAGATCTATGATTAATCTGAAGAGCATGCACAGTTTTCAAAATATATGTATCTGTGAATGTGAAAATAACAGCTGCTGATAAATGTGCCAGACCTTGGAATATCTGCTTTTACTGCATCACGATAATCAGTTGCTCCACCACAGGGATCGCCATTTCTAGAAGTAGTGCTTGTGAGGCTGCATGCCTGATTTTTGGAGGACAGCCAATTTTTGCTGTACTATTTGGACAAATTATTCCAATCATCCTTAACATAACAACTTCCCTGAAATAGCTCTATTTTGTGTTTTTTCCTGCTGTGTGAGTAACTGTTGTGTAAATAAAGACTTTCTACAAGCAGCTTTCATTTGTACATACTGGTATTACTTTTGTAATTTTGTTGCATTTTCCATTCGGGTGCTGAAGCGTGGTAATTGAAGCTGGATCTTCTTTAGTTTCTTCCTTCTGTGGTCATATTAGATTTGTGATCTATATCCTTTTGTATCAGATTAATGTTCCAATGTGTATCTTAATTCACAACAGAAGAATATCAATCATCTTCCATTTAAAAAATACTGTTTTCAGTATACAAAGAGGAAAATATTATGAGGAGGAATAAAATAATTCCCTAAACCAGGGTTGGCTTCAGGTGTGGTGTAGTGGTACAGTTGCATCCCCTTTTGATTCCTACTTCACCCAACCTTTAAAACTAACTGCCTGGGAGACAATCAGCATTTCCGTTCAGGCAGAGCTGAGGAAGTTAATTGGCTTCATGGCTCATTATCATCTCCCTGATTCCTGCGCAGCAGCTCTCTCCACTCCACAGGTGTTTCAGTGATCTTGATGTTCTACCATTCCAACTATCCTTGCTCCTGAAAATTAGCTGTCTACTAGCTGCTCCTGGTAATGTCTCTTTAGACCTTAGCAAATGTCTACACTGGTTTTAGCTCTAGCTTAAAAACTATAACTTAGGTGTAGTAATGTTAACTCAGGTGTAGAAAAGACTGATGGTGAAGTATTGGAGGCACTGTCTAGATATTCAAGAAGATAATATTTTGTTTTATGAATTTGAAGAAAAGATTTACATTTAACTATAACAATCAAAGGACTAATGAAACAGTATCTTTTTACTATTTTTGCCTAGTTTATGATTTTTAAACTTAATATATAATCTATCAAATTAGTGAACATTCCAATACATTTATATTTGTTTTTGTTTTGATTTTTAAAATGAATAATACAGCCCTAGTATATTAGCAAAGCATCTAGTTTAACTGGAGAAAAATATGTGTTGTTATATGTGACTGTGCACCACACCATCTGCACTCCCCCTTTTCAACATTCTAGATCTGACCATGCCCCAAACTGCTATGTAATTATTTTATCAGCCAATCCAGATGAAGAGAGGCCAGGTATTACCTATACATTTTGTTAAAGAGCCAAGGGTTAAAAGTTTAAAAGGTCTTTTAGCTGTCCAAGTATAACAAGTCTTTAAAAACAGTCTCTACTCTTCCAATTCCTTCTTTAAATCAAAACATCTGATTATTAATAATAGGCATCTTGTTTTGTCAAGTTCCTATTTTCTCAGCAGAAAGGTATTTCTAGAAAGTATGAAGAATGAATCTGTCTTAACTCAGTTTCAGTGCTGAAGCCCTTCAGGGTGTTACTCAACCATAAGTTATCCTGCAATATCGTGTATGTCCCAACCTACCTGGGACTATCAGTGGGGGCCCTACAGAACTGCCTGCAGACAGTAGTTTTCATGGAGATCATCTAAATCGAAAATCTGAGCTCTAATAAGCTTTAAAAAGATGGCTACAACCATAGGCAACTGGTAGGGGTGCACGGGGGTGCACACGCCCCCCATGACGGGGCTGGTGCTCCCCCAAAGGCCGACACTGATGCTGTTGGTAGGGCTGATGCCCCCCCTGACAGGGCTGCCACCATCGGCGGCTTCTGCGGGTGCCCCACCCAGATTCAGGAGGCACCAGTCACTCATGGCTACAACATTATTCAAACTGATAACTTACCATTTACCACAGATAAACCTAGATCTGTAACCACTTTTTCTATAGTGTTGGAGCACTGTCTCTGCCAAAGCTTCTCTAGATACTTTCCTCCATGGAGGAAGCTAATTAGTTGCTACTTCTGTCTCAGACTGCCTTTATACCAGTATTTCAGATGACTTCAGATGAATTCAGTTTATTCCTGAATTATACCAGATTAAGGAAAATCAAGGCTAATGGCTCTTTCAGAATCAGAGGAAATTTCCTAAAGTGAGCCAGCAGCTGCACAAAGACTACAGAGAACATCCATTAGCATTAAACCCTCTTTTTGTTGTGAATGGACTGATACTGCTCTTATATTGATAGAAATCATGAGCATCTCTGCTGGGACACTACTGGAGTAAAAAATATAAATGAGATTAAGATCAGCCCATAATACTAAACAGACAACGTTCTGCCAGTAGGCATTGTGCAAGAGTATGGATGGCCAACCTGTGGCCCAGATAGCTTCTGTATATAGCACACAGTAGATTGGGGCAGTGGCGATGTGTAGGGGGTGAATGGGGGTGCACGTGCACCTCCTGAGAGCTCTGGTGCACCCCCTGACAGCTAGCATTCCCTGCTTAGGTGACAGGCAGGGGGGGTAGGCGGGAGCACTGGTGCCCCCCTGAGAACACTGGCCGGAGAGTAGGGGTGCTAGGAGAAGCACCCCTGGCCCTTCCAGATTGGCACACACGACCAGTGCGGAGGGGACATCCCCCTCGGTTGGCATGATTGGCCATGGGGTTTCCCCCTCTCCAATCACTGACTGGCCACTGGGGGGGCGGGCAAGTGCCCCCCGTGACTCAGGAGGCACTAGTCGCCCATGGATTGGGGAGGGGTCAGGCAGCATGCTGGCAGATAGGGCAGGGAGCAGAAAGCAGAGCATTAGATCAGACAGAGAGCACAGGGCAGGAAGCAGAGCAGCAGATCAGGTAGGGGAAGAGAATCAGACTGGCATTCAGGAAAGGTAGAGGGCTATTTTGTGGCATGCATGCCAAAAACATTGGCCCTCACTGTCCTAGAGTATTGTCATGCATGACTAGGCTAGAAATGGCTTTGTTGGCTCCTGTGGTGGCATGTGCCTTGTTTTCAAAAGAAAGAATATAAAAATTGCAAAAAGCTTTAATCCATTTGGAATCTATGATGTAGTAGTCCTTCCACTTATGCTGCCTTGGTTAACTTTAGCTACAAAACAATCTGGTTTGTAAAAGGCAATCAGGACTTGTAGTAGAGATGATATCTTTTATTAGACCAACAAGATTTTTTGCAAAAAACAATTATTTAATTGCAAGCTTTCAGGCACAAACACCCTTCTTCAGCCATTGAAGAAAAGATTGTAAAAGTTGTTCTGGGTAGAAATGAAAGTTCATATTTCATAGAGGAGTCAATAGATGGAAAACCCCCCTGGGCAGTCAGTTCATAGCTGGTATGGAGCCTCTGGTTTGTACGCATTTGTGCCCAGTGATTTGAGGGCTTGCACATGCAAAAGCTTTGGAAATCAAGCAACTATGAATGCACAATTGTATTTGCATATTTAAAGGCTACCACTTGAAAATCTGACCCAAACAGTTTGGAACAAGAAAAAAGGGGAACTTAAAATAAACCTGAAGATAAAAGAGGATTTTTTTGCATCCTAGAACAAGTTGGTGAGTCAAATCCTAGCTTCCCTGAAAAAACTTCCATTGGCTTCAGCAACGAAAAGCCTTCACTCATTATGTTTTTCCTAAAGTCCTGACTTGTACTAGATAAGTCAGTGATTCTCAAGTAGCTCCCTTATAAGGATGTCATGGCACCCTACAAGGTGCCATACAATATTATGTATGCAAACACTACACATGATTCACAAGATAAACCCAGAGATTTCAAATAGAAATTCATAATGTCAAAAGCACTGACTTGTTGTGGTCTTTCCGAGTTGGTTGCACCCGAAGAATTGCTCAGTTACTTTTTGGTGGTCTCGAAACAAGTGAAAGCTAAGAGCTGGCATTTTCTGTGGAGTGTCTTGTGTCTAAAAAATTTGAGACTCACTGAGATAAGCATTAAACTGTTGACTCAGAAGAGTTGCAGCCAGTGGGTGCATCCAGACATGTGTGGATGTTTGGTTCCCTGGGGACAAGTAGCGGTGGCAATAGTAGTGGGAATGCCCATGCCACATGCACTTTGGAGCGCAGCAAGTTGCCCCAGGTGGGATAGGGGAGGCTGGCTCCAGCAGCCTTACCTGGGATCCCGGGGGCCTCCCAGGGCTGCAGCCATAGTGATTCTGCCAAGTGGAGCCTGGCCAGCAGGCACAGCGCAGCTTCGGGCAGCTTGGCTCCACTTTTCAGCAGCATGCGCTGTCTGAGCGTGAGTTGCACTGGTTTTGTTTTCCATGGATATCCAGGGGTCAAAAAAACACATGGGGAAAAAAAACCTGGCACAGCACATGCGTGGAAGGGCCACCCTTGCAGCACAAAGAACCCCGGCCTGTGTGGTATGTGGTACTTGCAAATGTGCTTGCAGTGCCATATACCACATGACTGCACCTGTCTGGACATGGCCAGCATGTCTAGTCAGATTCACAGACTATGTGCACATGAGCATGGATGTTTGGTTCCCCGGGGACAACTATCAGCAGGAGACCTTATGCCACAGCTAGTTGTCCCCGGGGACTGCCTGTGCCACGTGCCCTCTGGCATGCAGCTGGTTACCCCAGGTGGGGTAGGGGAGGCTGGAGCCAGCACTAGGATGGCCCCATCAGCCTTACTCTGGGTCCTGGGGAATTTCTGGGGCTGCAACAGTAGTAATCCTGCTGCTCGGAGCCTGGCTGGCAGCCTGAGCCTGGCTTCAGGCAGCCAGGCTCCTGTTTTGAGAGTCACGTGCTGTCCCTGTGTACGCCGCTCCGCATTTTTTTTTCGCATGGGTTTTGGGTTTTTTTGGTTTTCTTGGCCCCTGGATATCCAGGGGTCCAAAAAAACCCTGCACTGGAGCAGCACAGAGAACAGCAAAATGTGTGGTATGTGGTGCCACAGATGTGTCTGCAGTGCCACATACCGCATGGCTGTGCTCGTCTGGACACAGCCACAGATTTCATACTTTACTACTGTAGCTGAAATCACTTTACATATTAACAAAGGTGGATTATACTTTCTATGTTATCTGTTGCAAAAATAAGAAAAAAAGAAAGTTGGGCTGGTGGGATGCTTTGGGCAGTCGCCAGGAAGAAAAATTTCTCATTTGAAATTGAATGAAAACATGTACTAAATTTATTATGGCTGGCAAACAGGAACTGCCAGGCTGACTCATTTTTAAAAATAACTCAACAGCAAGAAAAAGGCCTGAGTTTCAGAAATTAGCTAATATCTGACAAGAAGAACAAAGGAGTAGTGACTGAAAGGGTTAGTTGTCATCAGAAGAGGATATTATACATATCCTATAAAACTTGTAGGCTCTGCTGTTTTCAAGACTCTTTGCAAGGTGATAAGGTCTAAATTCCACTTAGGAGCATCTGTACTTTAATCAGTCCCAGTAACTTAATTTAAAATACCCAGGCACATGGTCAAGGGTCCTGCTGGGTCAGGAGTCGGTGCTTACTGTTACTGAATAAAATCAGATACTTGCATGTTATGAGGGTCTCAGCACTCACTCACTTCAGTGAGAGTTTTTGCCTCAGTAAAATCCTAAAACTGAGTTTACATGTGTAATATTACTTACAGTGTACAATTTCAAACTGGTTGAAAAATAAATTACTGTTTTGTGCAAAAACAAAAAATTTTAAATGTTTTTTACATCAACATTATATATTTTTTCCTGAAGTTAAAGACTTTCATTGTCAAAAGTAATAGCATGGAAAACAAAACCAAAAATACTACAAATAGAAATGGGATAGGAAAATGTTTTGAGTCCACTTAAATTTATACACATATTTCCAGATTTTTCAAACTGGTCCCAGCATTTATTCATTGTTTTACTCTTACTTATATAGGGGAGAAATTAAACCCTGAGCCAGACCCTTTTTCCCTACTCCTGCTATACAAAGGAGAGTGGCAAGCATCAAAAATGGGCAACTGAGAGAAGCCAGTAAAAAGGATGTATGGTTGGCTCTCTGCTGCCCACATCTGGCCCCACTAGGGATTATGCATAGGTCAGAGGTGGGCAAAATGGCAGATCTGGCCAGTGACTGGACTCCATTTCCCAGCAGCCAGTACCCACATGGCTGGGACCAGTTTCCCTGGAGATCCCTGCAGCAGCCACACTGTGATAGCCTGAGGCTGGGGTTTCCATGGAGACTGGCCCCAGCAGCACTGGCAGGGTGCAGAGCTGCTCCGCAGTCAGACTGGGATCTTTTGGTGGTGACAGTGTGGTCCAGAGCCAGGGCAGAGTCATGATCTGTGGGCTGCACGCCCTGCACAGGGATGTGTAGGCAGTGGATCGTGGCTCTGCCACGGCTCCAGACAACACTGTCACTGCTTCAAGGAGCTGGGGCAGAGCTGCGATCTGCTGCCTGGGTCAACTAAGCTATTCCCATAATTTGTTACCCAGCTTAGAACCAGAATGAAAAGATAGCTTCAGAAATTCATGTATAAATGTCTAGAAAGTAAAAGACTTCCAAAAATCTGGAGAAAAGCTGCCATCGTTGCTATCCTGAAACCTAATAAACCACCAGAGGATACAAAGACCTGCCAACTCACCTCACTACTCTGCATTACATACAAACTCATGGAGCGCATAATTCAGAATAGAATAGAGAACATCATTGATTCCCAGCTCCTAAAAGAACAAGCTAGCTTTCAGTAAAGGCAGTGTACCACTGAACAAGTTATATTACTTACATCTAACATAGATTTGAAATGAGGCAGCATCTAGGCATGGTCTTTAGTGACCTATTAGCTGCCTATAATGCTGTATGGCACCAAGGCCTCAAATATAAACTGTAGTCTGTGATACCTGACCACAAGCTATGTGGTTTCATCGTGAACATCTCCAGTAGATCATTCGAACTCTACCAACCAAGTGGGGGGGGGGGAAAGATGGGGGGGGCTTTAAAAGTGGCAGAAATGCCCTATCCTTAACACATCTCAGCCAGAGCTCAGAAGTCCCTACAAGTGTTTTGAACAGTGTTTGAAGCTCGTCTCCCTCTTTCAGTTTTACTGAAATGGTTCCAAGGAATGTAGTGCTTGTATAATATGCTACAATAGTTGCTGCTCAAAAATCACACTCCTCTAGATGTATGTTTTCGACATTCTATTTAGTGCTATTTTATGCCACAATATTAAACATTTGGAAACAACAGTATAGGTCTGGGTGAATTCTCCTAAAAAACATTTCAAAATTAACCCAGCCTACAGAGTATAAAAACGGAGAAGTCTTTTCTATAAGCACAATAGAGGTAACTAGACCAGCTTTTGGATTGCAAAAGAAATCATTCCTCAACTTGTGAATCAAAGAAACTGAGTGAGATGGATGACCAGAGCTGATAAAAATTATAGCTGAGTTGGGAAACTGCCAAAAAAAAATCCCTCACATATTCTTACAACAAGGATTTGTACAATTTAGCAAACAAATGTAATGAGAAGTCATAGCATACCAAAAAGAGCATCCCAAAGCTAGATGTTAAATGTTTTGTGATTGTAGTTAAAGACGTGCAATGCAAACCATTGACTGGAGCTAATGGAATCTACCAATAATGAAAACGGCAAAAAATAATCTTACAATTGAAAAGGAAGAGCCAAAATGTAATGTATTTGGGTTATAGTTCTCACTATATGATGAGCAGAAAGCAAAGCAGAGGATTGGGCAGGGAGCACAGGGCAGAGAGTAGAAAGCAGAGCAGCAGATCAAGCAGTGGAAGGGGATCAGAGTGGCACTCAGAGATGGTGCAGGGTTACATTGTGGCATACCCTGACTGGTCTAAGTTCAAGGGTTGGCAACCTTTTGTTGGATCGGGCCAGACCTTGTGACCCAGCTAGGCCTGCAGGCCAGAAGTCTTTGCTCCCCAAACACCCAGCCGCCTGTACTCACTTTTGCAGCACATTTCCAACCTCTTTGCATTGGGGGAAGTACAAACGAGTTGTACCAGCAGGTTCTTTGGCAGAGGGGAGCACTGTAGAGGGGATGGGTGGCATAGCACAGCTCCGTGCCACCAACCCCCCAAGCCAGATTGGACCTCTTTGTTGTCCAGATCAGACCATCTTCATGGGCCATAGGTTACCAACCCCTGCTCTATTTCAAGGCATTTATGAACCTGCTTCAATTTTTAGTATTCTTCCTAAACACTGATTATTTGAAGGAAATCAAAAAATAGACTAAATCTAGGTTTCAGGTGCCTATTCCTGATTGCTGTGCTTCAGTTAAACACAATTATTGGGCTCAATACAGGAATCACTGGATGAAATTGTGGGCTCAATACAGGAATCACTGGATGAAATTGTGGGCTGGGTAAAAGAGTGATGTCTCTTGGGATAGGTTTTAGTTACCTTCAATCTCCATTTTCTTACTGTCTGTTTTATACACTTGTGGTAGCACATCAGCAAAATCAATGGTTGAAGGAAGATATCTTTTACTCCAACGTGGAAACATAATCTATTTCCTTGGGGTCACAGGCACTATGGAATGTACAAGTGACTCTTGCTTCAGTTTAGTACAGGTCAAGCAAGAAGAATTTGGGACCATAAACAGGACCCCAGAAGTGAATGAATGACAAAGAAGAAAGCTGGGAGATGAATGATTATGGATCTTTGGAAAGTTTTCCCTGGTTTTGAGTTCCATCTCCAAAGTTATACAGAGCATATCCATTGACTTCCCTATAATACAGTTTAGGAAAGGGAAATTTGTTATATCTTTTATCTAGAGAGATAGGAAATTGTTTCATGTGGTTTTAAATATATTTAAATATTCTTTACTTCAACAGCTGAAATAGATTTTTCTTTCCATTAAAGAAAAAAAGGAAGTTGATTGATTTTGTTTGATATGACACTGAACTTGACTATAGATTGGAATACTTGGTAGCTGACTGCTGAAAAGAGATTTCACTGAAATTAGTGATAACCACAAAATAGGAAAAGGTTCAATGCACAGTTATGGCAGGGTTTATATATAGTTATTGTTGTACCTTTGGTTAGTGAAATAAGATGTTTTAAAGTAATGAAGAGATAATTTTTCCATAGACTCAGAAGTCCAGAAGGGACATTAAATCATCTAGTCTGACCTCCCATGTATCACAGCCCATTCAATTTCACCCAGTTATTCCTGTGTTGAGCCCAATAATTGTGTTTAACTGAAGCAGAACTTGTGGTTAGTTACAGCACATCTTCCAGAAAGGCATAACATCTTGACATTGAGATATGGAGAAAGCACCACTTTCCTTGAAAGTTTATTCCAGTGGTTAACTACTGTTACTGTTAAATTAAAGAAATCTTTAATTTCCTGAATTTTTTCCTTCAGTTTCCAGCCATTGGTCTATATGGCAATAACTACATTTTTCTATACAGTTTTGTTCCTCTGAGGATGTGTTATGTGTCTCAGACTGCCGGAGCCGACTTCAGGTGATCTAGAAATTGCTCAGTTATTGGGCGGGCTAGTGAATGGAGAGGCAGACAAAACGTATTGGTTGCAAAAAAGCTTTACTTACACCGCTAGTAGCCGCAACGCAGGTGGTCCGATCGCTTAAATAATTACACGAGTTGCTCCAGCTGGCAAGACTCAGGCCAGCGAATCCATAAACGAACTAGGCATGCAGGAAAAAGGGTACGTCGAGGGATGGCGCTCGGCGACGGGGAGAAAAATCGATAGTTGATCAGGCTATCGATTAGCTCAGCCATGAGTCAGGAATCTTCAAAGTCACTCTGCAGCGTGCTCAAAGTTCTCCGACTTGGGCGGAAGTCGCACAGAATTTTATACGGCCAGCAAGCCAATCGCTAGCCGCCACGTAGGAATAATTTAGAACTGGCTAATACTGGGACACAAATTTGCATACGAATGGCGGGAACTCTCTTGCACCGGAGTTTTCTATTGCAACAGAAAACTTTTGCTGTGCACAGAGACTCTCATGTGGCAGGAAAATTCCACCGTGCCGAGGCACTAAAAATCATTGGGTTATCACATGCCCCCTTGCCGACGACACAACTGGAATTTTAGACACATGAGCATGTTATAAGGAATTTTCGTTTAAGGACTCATTGGCCTTACAAAGCTCAAGCAACCGACAAATATATATATATATATACACACAAACAAACAATTTCTACAGACCGGTCTTTTTAACAAACTACAAAATAAAATAACTTAAACATATAACAACAACTATTGGTCATCATCTGATGGGAGAACATCTGTTTGGGACTCCCC
>NW_005842520.1:360647-361378 GCF_000455745.1 Alligator sinensis
CCAACTTATATTTGCAGCGGGTTCCCCAGTGGCTGCTGTACAGATGGCTGCCACTGCCCACTTTCCATCATCTATTAGAGAATTTGGCCCCTTGGTAAAACTTACAGTGGGCTCAACCAGTACAGTTACAATTGTTAACAATTGTGTATTTCCCAATGGGAATGTAGTTACTTTGCATATATACCTTCCTTCATCATAGAAACTCACATTATGCAGACTGATCGTCGCATCAATGGGTGAAGAACTTCTAGATAACACCCTCCCGTGGTATTTTCTTTGAATAGAGACCCCATATTCAGGATGATGCACAACAATAGTTTGTGCACTTTTATCATATATGTTTTCCCATGAAACTTGTATTATGGTTTCATTCATGTCAATTATACACTTTAATGTGACATTCTTCCCCCAAACTGCTGTTACGTATGGATCAACAATAGGTCTACCTAACACACTGCAGCAGAAATGAGAGATGAGCAGCGCCAGAGTGAGTTCTGACCCACCAGACATTCGCTGCCTCGGTGCCCCCTCCATGGTTGTCACTACGTTGACTCAAGGGAACCGCAGTTGGGTGCTCGATGGATCTCACAATTGAGTGGTTGTAGATTACTGCTTTGTTGAGGTTAGGCCTGTAAAGAAAGAAAACAACAACAAAAGAAAACAAAAGAAAATCATAATTGAATTTACTATAGAGATACTAGGTGAACGTCGGAACGACGAGTCATCCAGTT